>NW_027439885.1:0-40970 GCF_031893055.1 Leptodactylus fuscus
ATAGGCTAGCTGGGTGATCTTGCAACTTGTACCATGTCGGAGTTTGATTTTCCCCATAGGGTTTCATTGATCGCTTACTCGTGAGTGTAGCACGGGCTGAGAAGGTCGCTGCCATGGGAAAGTTGACAGTTAAGCCTATCTAGTGACAACCCATCACAGGCTAGCTGGGTGATCTTGCAACTTGTATCATGCCGGAGTTTGATTTTCACCATAGGGTTTCATTGATCGCTTACTCGGCAACTTGTATGAAGCAGGATTTCTACTTTCCCCTTAGCGCTTCATTAATCGTCTACTCTTGAGTGTAGCTCGGGCTGAGAATGACGCAGCCATGGGAAAGTTGACAGTTAAGCCTATCTAGTGACAACCCATCATAGGCTAGCTGGGTGATCTTGCAACTTGTACCATGTCGGAGTTTGATTTTCCCCATAGGGTTTCATTGATCGTGTACTCTTGAGTGTAGCTCGGGCTGAGAAGGTCGCAGCCATGGGAAAGTTGACAGTTAAGCCTATCTAGTGACAGCCCATCATAGGCTAGCTGGGTGATCTTGCAACTTGTACCATGTCGGAGTTTGATTTTCCCCATAGGGTTTCATTGATCGCTTACTCGTGAGTGTAGCACGGGCTGAGAAGGTCGCTGCCATGGGAAAGTTGACAGTTAAGCCTATCTAGTGACAACCCATCATAGGCTAGCTGGGTGATCTTGCAACTTGTATCATGCCGGAGTTTGATTTTCACCATAGGGTTTCATTGACCGCTTACTCGGCAACTTGTATGAAGCAGGATTTCTACTTTCCCCTTAGCGCTTCATTGATCGTGTACTCTTGAGTATAGCTCGGGCTGAGAATGACGCAGCCATGGGAAAGTTGACAGTTAAGCCTATCTAGTGACAGCCCATCATAGGCTAGCTGGGTGATCTTGCAACTTGTACCATGTCGGAGTTTGATTTTCCCCATAGGGTTTCATTGATCGTGTACTCTTGAGTGTAGCTCGGGCTGAGAAGGTCGCAGCCATGGGAAAGTTGACAGTTAAGCCTATCTAGTGACAGCCCATCATAGGCTAGCTGGGTGATCTTGCAACTTGTACCATGTCGGAGTTTGATTTTCCCCATAGGGTTTCATTGATCGCTTACTCGTGAGTGTAGCACGGGCTGAGAACGTCGCTGCCATGGGAAAGTTGACAGTTAAGCCTATCTAGTGACAACCCATCATAGGCTAGCTGGGTGATCTTGCAACTTGTATCATGCCGGAGTTTGATTTTCACCATAGGGTTTCATTGACCGCTTACTCGGCAACTTGTATGAAGCAGGATTTCTACTTTCCCCTTAGCGCTTCATTGATCGTGTACTCTTGAGTATAGCTCGGGCTGAGAATGACGCAGCCATGGGAAAGTTGACAGTTAAGCCTATCTAGTGACAGCCCATCATAGGCTAGCTGGGTGATCTTGCAACTTGTACCATGTCGGAGTTTGATTTTCCCCATAGGGTTTCATTGATCGTGTACTCTTGAGTGTAGCACGGGCTGAGAAGGTCGCTGCCATGGGAAAGTTGACAGTTAAGCCTATCTAGTGACAACCCATCATAGGCTAGCTGGGTGATCTTGCAACTTGTATCATGCCGGAGTTTGATTTTCACCATAGGGTTTCATTGATCGCTTACTCGGCAACTTGTATGAAGCAGGATTTCTACTTTCCCCTTAGCGCTTCATTGATCGTGTACTCTTGAGTGTAGCTCGGGCTGAGAATGACGCAGCCATGGGAAAGTTGACAGTTAAGCCTATCTAGTGACAGCCCATCATAGGCTAGCTGGGTGATCTTGCAACTTGTACCATGTCGGAGTTTGATTTTCCCCATAGGGTTTCATTGATCGCTTACTCGTGAGTGTAGCACGGGCTGAGAAGGTCGCTGCCATGGGAAAGTTGACAGTTAAGCCTATCTAGTGACAACCCATCATAGGCTAGCTGGGTGATCTTGCAACTTGTATCATGCCGGAGTTTGATTTTCACCATAGGGTTTCATTGATCGCTTACTCGGCAACTTGTATGAAGCAGGATTTCTACTTTCCCCTTAGCGCTTCATTGATTGTGTACTCTTGAGTGTAGCTCGGGCAGAGAATGACGCAGCCATGGGAAAGTTGACAGTTAAGCCTATCTAGTGACAACCCATCATAGGCTAGCTGGGTGATCTTGCAACTTGTACCATGTCGGAGTTTGATTTTCCCCATAGGGTTTCATTGATCGTGTACTCTTGAGTGTAGCTCGGGCTGAGAAGGTCGCAGCCATGGGAAAGTTGACAGTTAAGCCTATCTAGTGACAGCCCATCATAGGCTAGCTGGGTGATCTTGCAACTTGTACCATGTCGGAGTTTGATTTTCCCCATAGGGTTTCATTGATCGCTTACTCGTGAGTGTAGCACGGGCTGAGAAGGTCGCTGTCATGGGAAAGTTGACAGTTAAGCCTATCTAGTGACAGCCCATCATAGGCTAGCTGGGTGATCTTGCAACTTGTACCATGTCGGAGTTTCATTTTCCCCATAGGGTTTCATTGATCGTGTACTCTTGAGTGTAGCTCGGGCTGAGAAGGTCGCAGCCATGGGAAAGTTGACAGTTAAGCCTATCTAGTGACAGCCCATCATAGGCTAGCTGGGTGATCTTGCAACTTGTACCATGTCGGAGTTTGATTTTCCCCATAGGGTTTCATTGATCGCTTACTCGTGAGTGTAGCACGGGCTGAGAAGGTCGCTGCCATGGGAAAGTTGACAGTTAAGCCTATCTAGTGACAACCCATCATAGGCTAGCTGGGTGATCTTGCAACTTGTATCATGCCGGAGTTTGATTTTCACCATAGGGTTTCATTGATCGCTTACTCGGCAACTTGTATGAAGCAGGATTTCTACTTTCCCCTTAGCGCTTCATTGATCGTGTACTCTTGAGTATAGCTCGGGCTGAGAATGACGCAGCCATGGGAAAGTTGACAGTTAAGCCTATCTAGTGACAGCCCATCATAGGCTAGCTGGGTGATCTTGCAACTTGTATCATGTCGGAGTTTGATTTTCCCCATAGGGTTTCATTGATCGTGTACTCTTGAGTGTAGCTCGGGCTGAGAAGGTCGCAGCCATGGGAAAGTTGACAGTTAAGCCTATCTAGTGACAGCCCATCATAGGCTAGCTGGGTGATCTTGCAACTTGTACCATGTCGGAGTTTGATTTTCCCCATAGGGTTTCATTGATCGCTTACTCGTGAGTGTAGCACGGGCTGAGAAGGTCGCTGCCATGGGAAAGTTGACAGTTAAGCCTATCTAGTGACAACCCATCATAGGCTAGCTGGGTGATCTTGCAACTTGTATCATGCCGGAGTTTGATTTTCACCATAGGGTTTCATTGACCGCTTACTCGGCAACTTGTATGAAGCAGGATTTCTACTTTCCCCTTAGCGCTTCATTGATCGTGTACTCTTGAGTATAGCTCGGGCTGAGAATGACGCAGCCATGGGAAAGTTGATAGTTAAGCCTATCTAGTGACAGCCCATCATAGGCTAGCTGGGTGATCTTGCAACTTGTACTATGTCGGAGTTTGATTTTCCCCATAGGGTTTCATTGATCGTGTACTCTTGAGTGTAGCTCGGGCTGAGAAGGTCGCAGCCATGGGAAAGTTGACAGTTAAGCCTATCTAGTGACAGCCCATCATAGGCTAGCTGGGTGATCTTGCAACTTGTACCATGTCGGAGTTTGATTTTCCCCATAGGGTTTCATTGATCGCTTACTCGTGAGTGTAGCACGGGCTGAGAAGGTCGCTGCCATGGGAAAGTTGACAGTTAAGCCTATCTAGTGACAACCCATCATAGGCTAGCTGGGTGATCTTGCAACTTGTATCATGCCGGAGTTTGATTTTCACCATAGGGTTTCATTGATCGCTTACTCGGCAACTTGTATGAAGCAGGATTTCTACTTTCCCCTTAGCGCTTCATTGATTGTGTACTCTTGAGTGTAGCTCGGGCTGAGAATGACGCAGCCATGGGAAGGTCGACAGTTAAGCCTATCTAGTGACAACCCATCATAGGCTAGCTGGGTGATCTTGCAACTTGTACCATGTCGGAGTTTGATTTTCCCCATAGGGTTTCATTGATCGTGTACTCTTGAGTGTAGCTCGGGCTGAGAAGGTCGCAGCCATGGGAAAGTTGACAGTTAAGCCTATCTAGTGACAGCCCATCATAGGCTAGCTGGGTGATCTTGCAACTTGTACCATGTCGGAGTTTGATTTTCCCCATAGGGTTTCATTGATCGCTTACTCGTGAGTGTAGCACGGGCTGAGAACGTCGCTGCCATGGGAAAGTTGACAGTTAAGCCTATCTAGTGACAACCCATCGTAGGCTAGCTGGGTGATCTTGCAACTTGTATCATGCCGGAGTTTGATTTTCACCATAGGGTTTCATTGACCGCTTACTCGGCAACTTGTATGAAGCAGGATTTCTACTTTCCCCTTAGCGCTTCATTGATCGTGTACTCTTGAGTATAGCTCGGGCTGAGAATGACGCAGCCATGGGAAAGTTGACAGTTAAGCCTATCTAGTGACAGCCCATCATAGGCTAGCTGGGTGATCTTGCAACTTGTACCATGTCGGAGTTTGATTTTCCCCATAGGGTTTCATTGATCGTGTACTCTTGAGTGTAGCACGGGCTGAGAAGGTCGCTGCCATGGGAAAGTTGACAGTTAAGCCTATCTAGTGACAACCCATCATAGGCTAGCTGGGTGATCTTGCAACTTGTATCATGCCGGAGTTTGATTTTCACCATAGGGTTTCATTGATCGCTTACTCGGCAACTTGTATGAAGCAGGATTTCTACTTTCCCCTTAGCGCTTCATTGATCGTGTACTCTTGAGTGTAGCTCGGGCTGAGAATGACGCAGCCATGGGAAAGTTGACAGTTAAGCCTATCTAGTGACAGCCCATCATAGGCTAGCTGGGTGATCTTGCAACTTGTACCATGTCGGAGTTTGATTTTCCCCATAGGGTTTCATTGATCGCTTACTCGTGAGTGTAGCACGGGCTGAGAAGGTCGCTGCCATGGGAAAGTTGACAGTTAAGCCTATCTAGTGACAACCCATCATAGGCTAGCTGGGTGATCTTGCAACTTGTATCATGCCGGAGTTTGATTTTCACCATAGGGTTTCATTGATCGCTTACTCGGCAACTTGTATGAAGCAGGATTTCTACTTTCCCCTTAGCGCTTCATTGATTGTGTACTCTTGAGTGTAGCTCGGGCAGAGAATGACGCAGCCATGGGAAAGTTGACAGTTAAGCCTATCTAGTGACAACCCATCATAGGCTAGCTGGGTGATCTTGCAACTTGTACCATGTCGGAGTTTGATTTTCCCCATAGGGTTTCATTGATCGTGTACTCTTGAGTGTAGCTCGGGCTGAGAAGGTCGCAGCCATGGGAAAGTTGACAGTTAAGCCTATCTAGTGACAGCCCATCATAGGCTAGCTGGGTGATCTTGCAACTTGTACCATGTCGGAGTTTGATTTTCCCCATAGGGTTTCATTGATCGCTTACTCGTGAGTGTAGCACGGGCTGAGAAGGTCGCTGTCATGGGAAAGTTGACAGTTAAGCCTATCTAGTGACAGCCCATCATAGGCTAGCTGGGTGATCTTGCAACTTGTACCATGTCGGAGTTTCATTTTCCCCATAGGGTTTCATTGATCGTGTACTCTTGAGTGTAGCTCGGGCTGAGAAGGTCGCAGCCATGGGAAAGTTGACAGTTAAGCCTATCTAGTGACAGCCCATCATAGGCTAGCTGGGTGATCTTGCAACTTGTACCATGTCGGAGTTTGATTTTCCCCATAGGGTTTCATTGATCGCTTACTCGTGAGTGTAGCACGGGCTGAGAAGGTCGCTGCCATGGGAAAGTTGACAGTTAAGCCTATCTAGTGACAACCCATCATAGGCTAGCTGGGTGATCTTGCAACTTGTATCATGCCGGAGTTTGATTTTCACCATAGGGTTTCATTGATCGCTTACTCGGCAACTTGTATGAAGCAGGATTTCTACTTTCCCCTTAGCGCTTCATTGATCGTGTACTCTTGAGTATAGCTCGGGCTGAGAATGACGCAGCCATGGGAAAGTTGACAGTTAAGCCTATCTAGTGACAGCCCATCATAGGCTAGCTGGGTGATCTTGCAACTTGTATCATGTCGGAGTTTGATTTTCCCCATAGGGTTTCATTGATCGTGTACTCTTGAGTGTAGCTCGGGCTGAGAAGGTCGCAGCCATGGGAAAGTTGACAGTTAAGCCTATCTAGTGACAGCCCATCATAGGCTAGCTGGGTGATCTTGCAACTTGTACCATGTCGGAGTTTGATTTTCCCCATAGGGTTTCATTGATCGCTTACTCGTGAGTGTAGCACGGGCTGAGAAGGTCGCTGCCATGGGAAAGTTGACAGTTAAGCCTATCTAGTGACAACCCATCATAGGCTAGCTGGGTGATCTTGCAACTTGTATCATGCCGGAGTTTGATTTTCACCATAGGGTTTCATTGACCGCTTACTCGGCAACTTGTATGAAGCAGGATTTCTACTTTCCCCTTAGCGCTTCATTGATCGTGTACTCTTGAGTATAGCTCGGGCTGAGAATGACGCAGCCATGGGAAAGTTGATAGTTAAGCCTATCTAGTGACAGCCCATCATAGGCTAGCTGGGTGATCTTGCAACTTGTACCATGTCGGAGTTTGATTTTCCCCATAGGGTTTCATTGATCGTGTACTCTTGAGTGTAGCTCGGGCTGAGAAGGTCGCAGCCATGGGAAAGTTGACAGTTAAGCCTATCTAGTGACAGCCCATCATAGGCTAGCTGGGTGATCTTGCAACTTGTACCATGTCGGAGTTTGATTTTCCCCATAGGGTTTCATTGATCGCTTACTCGTGAGTGTAGCACGGGCTGAGAAGGTCGCTGCCATGGGAAAGTTGACAGTTAAGCCTATCTAGTGACAACCCATCATAGGCTAGCTGGGTGATCTTGCAACTTGTATCATGCCGGAGTTTGATTTTCACCATAGGGTTTCATTGATCGCTTACTCGGTAACTTGTATGAAGCAGGATTTCTACTTTCCCCTTAGCGCTTCATTGATTGTGTACTCTTGAGTGTAGCTCGGGCTGAGAATGACGCAGCCATGGGAAGGTTGACAGTTAAGCCTATCTAGTGACAACCCATCATAGGCTAGCTGGGTGATCTTGCAACTTGTACCATGTCGGAGTTTGATTTTCCCCATAGGGTTTCATTGATCGTGTACTCTTGAGTGTAGCTCGGGCTGAGAAGGTCGCAGCCATGGGAAAGTTGACAGTTAAGCCTATCTAGTGACAGCCCATCATAGGCTAGCTGGGTGATCTTGCAACTTGTACCATGTCGGAGTTTGATTTTCCCTATAGGGTTTCATTGATCGCTTACTCGTGAGTGTAGCACGGGCTGAGAACGTCGCTGCCATGGGAAAGTTGACAGTTAAGCCTATCTAGTGACAACCCATCATAGGCTAGCTGGGTGATCTTGCAACTTGTATCATGCCGGAGTTTGATTTTCACCATAGGGTTTCATTGATCGCTTACTCGGCAACTTGTATAAAGCAGGATTTCTACTTTCCCCTTAGCGCTTTATTGATTGTGTACTCTTGAGTGTAGCTCGGGCTGAGAATGACGCAGCCATGGGAAAGTTGACAGTTAAGCCAATCTAGTGACAACCCATCATAGGCTAGCTGGGTGATCTTGCAACTTGTACCATGTCGGAGTTTGATTTTCCCCATAGGGTTTCATTGATCGTGTACTCTTGAGTGTAGCTCGGGCTGAGAAGGTCGCAGCCATGGGAAAGTTGACAGTTAAGCCTATCTAGTGACAGCCCATCATAGGCTAGCTGGGTGATCTTGCAACTTGTATCATGCCGGAGTTTGATTTTCACCATAGGGTTTCATTGATCGCTTACTCGTGAGTGTAGCACGGGCTGAGAAGGTCGCTGCCATGGGAAAGTTGACAGTTAAGCCTATCTAGTGACAGCCCATCATAGGCTAGCTGGGTGATCTTGCAACTTGTACCATGTCGGAGTTTGATTTTCCCCATAGGGTTTCATTGATCGCTTACTCGTGAGTGTAGCACGGGCTGAGAACGTCGCTGCCATGGGAAAGTTGTCAGTTAAGCCTATCTAGTGACAACCCATCGTAGGCTAGCTGGGTGATCTTGCAACTTGTATCATGCCGGAGTTTGATTTTCACCATAGTGTTTCATTGACCGCTTACTCAGCAACTTGTATGAAGCAGGATTTCTACTTTCCCCTTAGCGCTTCATTGATCGTGTACTCTTGAGTATAGCTCGGGCTGAGAATGACGCAGCCATGGGAAAGTTGACAGTTAAGCCTATCTAGTGACAGCCCATCATAGGCTAGCTGGGTGATCTTGCAACTTGTACCATGTCGGAGTTTGATTTTCCCCATAGGGTTTCATTGATCGTGTACTCTTGAGTGTAGCTCGGGCTGAGAAGGTCGCAGCCATGGGAAAGTTGACAGTTAAGCCTATCT
This sequence comes from Leptodactylus fuscus, assembly GCF_031893055.1. NCBI lineage: Eukaryota > Metazoa > Chordata > Amphibia > Anura > Leptodactylidae > Leptodactylus > Leptodactylus fuscus. Next base: position 8,542 of record NW_027439885.1, read on the forward strand.
AGTGACAGCCCATCATAGGCTAGCTGGGTGATCTTGCAACTTGTACCATGTCGGAGTTTGATTTTCCCCATAGGGTTTCATTGATCGCTTACTCGTGAGTGTAGCACGGGCTGAGAAGGTCGCTGCCATGGGAAAGTTGACAGTTAAGCCTATCTAGTGACAACCCATCATAGGCTAGCTGGGTGATCTTGCAACTTGTATCATGCCGGAGTTTGATTTTCACCATAGGGTTTCATTGATCGCTTACTCGGCAACTTGTATGAAGCAGGATTTCTACTTTCCCCTTAGCGCTTCATTGATCGTGTACTCTTGAGTGTAGCTCGGGCTGAGAATGACGCAGCCATGGGAAAGTTGACAGTTAAGCCTATCTAGTGACAGCCCATCATAGGCTAGCTGGGTGATCTTGCAACTTGTACCATGTCGGAGTTTGATTTTCCCCATAGGGTTTCATTGATCGCTTACTCGTGAGTGTAGCACGGGCTGAGAAGGTCGCTGCCATGGGAAAGTTGACAGTTAAGCCTATCTAGTGACAACCCATCATAGGCTAGCTGGGTGATCTTGCAACTTGTATCATGCCGGAGTTTGATTTTCACCATAGGGTTTCATTGATCGCTTACTCGGCAACTTGTATGAAGCAGGATTTCTACTTTCCCCTTAGCGCTTCATTGATCGTGTACTCTTGAGTGTAGCTCGGGCTGAGAAGGTCGCAGCCATGGGAAAGTTGACAGTTAAGCCTATCTAGTGACAGCCCATCATAGGCTAGCTGGGTGATCTTGCAACTTGTACCATGTCGGAGTTTGATTTTCCCCATAGGGTTTCATTGATCGCTTACTCGTGAGTGTAGCACGGGCTGAGAAGGTCGCTGCCATGGGAAAGTTGACAGTTAAGCCTATCTAGTGACAACCCATAATAGGCTAGCTGGGTGATCTTGCAACTTGTATCATGCCGGAGTTTGATTTTCACCATAGGGTTTCATTGATCGCTTACTCGGCAACTTGTATGAAGCAGGATTTCTACTTTCCCCTTAGCGCTTCATTGATTGTGTACTCTTGAGTGTAGCTCGGGCTGAGAATGACGCAGCCATGGGAAAGTTGACAGTTAAGCCTATCTAGTGACAACCCATCATAGGCTAGCTGGGTGATCTTGCAACTTGTACCATGTCGGAGTTTGATTTTCCCCATAGGGTTTCATTGATCGTGTACTCTTGAGTGTAGCTCGGGCTGAGAAGGTCGCAGCCATGGGAAAGTTGACAGTTAAGCCTATCTAGTGACAGCCCATCATAGGCTAGCTGGGTGATCTTGCAACTTGTACCATGTCGGAGTTTGATTTTCCCCATAGGGTTTCATTGATCGCTTACTCGTGAGTGTAGCACGGGCTGAGAAGGTCGCTGCCATGGGAAAGTTGACAGTTAAGCCTATCTAGTGACAACCCATCATAGGCTAGCTGGGTGATCTTGCAACTTGTATCATGCCGGAGTTTGATTTTCACCATAGGGTTTCATTGACCGCTTACTCGGCAACTTGTATGAAGCAGGATTTCTACTTTCCCCTTAGCGCTTCATTGATCGTGTACTCTTGAGTATAGCTCGGGCTGAGAATGACGCAGCCATGGGAAAGTTGACAGTTAAGCCTATCTAGTGACAGCCCATCATAGGCTAGCTGGGTGATCTTGCAACTTGTACCATGTCGGAGTTTCATTTTCCCCATAGGGTTTCATTGATCGTGTACTCTTGAGTGTAGCTCGGGCTGAGAAGGTCGCAGCCATGGGAAAGTTGACAGTTAAGCCTATCTAGTGACAGCCCATCATAGGCTAGCTGGGTGATCTTGCAACTTGTAACATGTCGGAGTTTGATTTTCCCCATAGGGTTTCATTAATCGCTTACTCGTGAGTGTAGCACGGGCTGAGAAGGTCGCTGCCATGGGAAAGTTGACAGTTAAGCCTATCTAGTGACAACCCATCATAGGCTTGCTGGGTGATCTTGCAACTTGTATCATGCCGGAGTTTGATTTTCACCATAGGGTTTCATTGATCGCTTACTCGGCAACTTGTATGAAGCAGGATTTCTACTTTCCCCTTAGCGCTTCATTGATCGTGTACTCTTGAGTATAGCTCGGGCTGAGAATGACGCAGCCATGGGAAAGTTGATAGTTAAGCCTATCTAGTGACAGCCCATCATAGGCTAGCTGGGTGATCTTGCAACTTGTACCATGTCGGAGTTTGATTTTCCCCATAGGGTTTCATTGATCGTGTACTCTTGAGTGTAGCTCGGGCTGAGAAGGTCGCAGCCATGGGAAAGTTGACAGTTAAGCCTATCTAGTGACAGCCCATCATAGGCTAGCTGGGTGATCTTGCAACTTGTACCATGTCGGAGTTTGATTTTCCCCATAGGGTTTCATTGATCGCTTACTCGTGAGTGTAGCACGGGCTGAGAACGTCGCTGCCATGGGAAAGTTGACAGTTAAGCCTATCTAGTGACAACCCATCATAGGCTAGCTGGGTGATCTTGCAACTTGTATCATGCCGGAGTTTGATTTTCACCATAGGGTTTCATTGATCGCTTACTCGGCAACTTGTATAAAGCAGGATTTCTACTTTCCCCTTAGCGCTTTATTGATTGTGTACTCTTGAGTGTAGCTCGGGCTGAGAATGACGCAGCCATGGGAAAGTTGACAGTTAAGCCAATCTAGTGACAACCCATCATAGGCTAGCTGGGTGATCTTGCAACTTGTACCATGTCGGAGTTTGATTTTCCCCATAGGGTTTCATTGATCGTGTACTCTTGAGTGTAGCTCGGGCTGAGAAGGTCGCAGCCATGGGAAAGTTGACAGTTAAGCCTATCTAGTGACAGCCCATCATAGGCTAGCTGGGTGATCTTGCAACTTGTACCATGTCGGAGTTTGATTTTCCCCATAGGGTTTCATTGATCGCTTACTCGTGAGTGTAGCACGGGCTGAGAACGTCGCTGCCATGGGAAAGTTGTCAGTTAAGCCTATCTAGTGACAACCCATCGTAGGCTAGCTGGGTGATCTTGCAACTTGTATCATGCCGGAGTTTGATTTTCACCATAGGGTTTCATTGACCGCTTACTCAGCAACTTGTATGAAGCAGGATTTCTACTTTCCCCTTAGCGCTTCATTGATCGTGTACTCTTGAGTATAGCTCGGGCTGAGAATGACGCAGCCATGGGAAAGTTGACAGTTAAGCCTATCTAGTGACAGCCCATCATAGGCTAGCTGGGTGATCTTGCAACTTGTACCATGTCGGAGTTTGATTTTCCCCATAGGGTTTCATTGATCGTGTACTCTTGAGTGTAGCTCGGGCTGAGAAGGTCGCAGCCATGGGAAAGTTGACAGTTAAGCCTATCTAGTGACAGCCCATCATAGGCTAGCTGGGTGATCTTGCAACTTGTACCATGTCGGAGTTTGATTTTCCCCATAGGGTTTCATTGATCGCTTACTCGTGAGTGTAGCACGGGCTGAGAAGGTCGCTGCCATGGGAAAGTTGACAGTTAAGCCTATCTAGTGACAACCCATCATAGGCTAGCTGGGTGATCTTGCAACTTGTATCATGCCGGAGTTTGATTTTCACCATAGGGTTTCATTGATCGCTTACTCGGCAACTTGTATGAAGCAGGATTTCTACTTTCCCCTTAGCGCTTCATTGATCGTGTACTCTTGAGTGTAGCTCGGGCTGAGAATGACGCAGCCATGGGAAAGTTGACAGTTAAGCCTATCTAGTGACAGCCCATCATAGGCTAGCTGGGTGATCTTGCAACTTGTACCATGTCGGAGTTTGATTTTCCCCATAGGGTTTCATTGATCGCTTACTCGTGAGTGTAGCACGGGCTGAGAAGGTCGCTGCCATGGGAAAGTTGACAGTTAAGCCTATCTAGTGACAACCCATCATAGGCTAGCTGGGTGATCTTGCAACTTGTATCATGCCGGAGTTTGATTTTCACCATAGGGTTTCATTGATCGCTTACTCGGCAACTTGTATGAAGCAGGATTTCTACTTTCCCCTTAGCGCTTCATTGATCGTGTACTCTTGAGTGTAGCTCGGGCTGAGAAGGTCGCAGCCATGGGAAAGTTGACAGTTAAGCCTATCTAGTGACAGCCCATCATAGGCTAGCTGGGTGATCTTGCAACTTGTACCATGTCGGAGTTTGATTTTCCCCATAGGGTTTCATTGATCGCTTACTCGTGAGTGTAGCACGGGCTGAGAAGGTCGCTGCCATGGGAAAGTTGACAGTTAAGCCTATCTAGTGACAACCCATAATAGGCTAGCTGGGTGATCTTGCAACTTGTATCATGCCGGAGTTTGATTTTCACCATAGGGTTTCATTGATCGCTTACTCGGCAACTTGTATGAAGCAGGATTTCTACTTTCCCCTTAGCGCTTCATTGATTGTGTACTCTTGAGTGTAGCTCGGGCTGAGAATGACGCAGCCATGGGAAGGTTGACAGTTAAGCCTATCTAGTGACAACCCATCATAGGCTAGCTGGGTGATCTTGCAACTTGTACCATGTCGGAGTTTGATTTTCCCCATAGGGTTTCATTGATCGTGTACTCTTGAGTGTAGCTCGGGCTGAGAAGGTCGCAGCCATGGGAAAGTTGACAGTTAAGCCTATCTAGTGACAGCCCATCATAGGCTAGCTGGGTGATCTTGCAACTTGTACCATGTCGGAGTTTGATTTTCCCCATAGGGTTTCATTGATCGCTTACTCGTGAGTGTAGCACGGGCTGAGAACGTCGCTGCCATGGGAAAGTTGACAGTTAAGCCTATCTAGTGACAACCCATCATAGGCTAGCTGGGTGATCTTGCAACTTGTATCATGCCGGAGTTTGATTTTCACCATAGGGTTTCATTGATCGCTTACTCGGCAACTTGTATAAAGCAGGATTTCTACTTTCCCCTTAGCGCTTTATTGATTGTGTACTCTTGAGTGTAGCTCGGGCTGAGAATGACGCAGCCATGGGAAAGTTGACAGTTAAGCCAATCTAGTGACAACCCATCATAGGCTAGCTGGGTGATCTTGCAACTTGTACCATGTCGGAGTTTGATTTTCCCCATAGGGTTTCATTGATCGTGTACTCTTGAGTGTAGCTCGGGCTGAGAAGGTCGCAGCCATGGGAAAGTTGACAGTTAAGCCTATCTAGTGACAGCCCATCATAGGCTAGCTGGGTGATCTTGCAACTTGTATCATGCCGGAGTTTGATTTTCACCATAGGGTTTCATTGATCGCTTACTCGTGAGTGTAGCACGGGCTGAGAAGGTCGCTGCCATGGGAAAGTTGACAGTTAAGCCTATCTAGTGACAGCCCATCATAGGCTAGCTGGGTGATCTTGCAACTTGTACCATGTCGGAGTTTGATTTTCCCCATAGGGTTTCATTGATCGCTTACTCGTGAGTGTAGCACGGGCTGAGAACGTCGCTGCCATGGGAAAGTTGTCAGTTAAGCCTATCTAGTGACAACCCATCGTAGGCTAGCTGGGTGATCTTGCAACTTGTATCATGCCGGAGTTTGATTTTCACCATAGGGTTTCATTGACCGCTTACTCAGCAACTTGTATGAAGCAGGATTTCTACTTTCCCCTTAGCGCTTCATTGATCGTGTACTCTTGAGTATAGCTCGGGCTGAGAATGACGCAGCCATGGGAAAGTTGACAGTTAAGCCTATCTAGTGACAGCCCATCATAGGCTAGCTGGGTGATCTTGCAACTTGTACCATGTCGGAGTTTGATTTTCCCCATAGGGTTTCATTGATCGTGTACTCTTGAGTGTAGCTCGGGCTGAGAAGGTCGCAGCCATGGGAAAGTTGACAGTTAAACCTATCTAGTGACAGCCCATCATAGGCTAGCTGGGTGATCTTGCAACTTGTACCATGTCGGAGTTTGATTTTCCCCATAGGGTTTCATTGATCGCTTACTCGTGAGTGTAGCACGGGCTGAGAAGGTCGCTGCCATGGGAAAGTTGACAGTTAAGCCTATCTAGTGACAACCCATCATAGGCTAGCTGGGTGATCTTGCAACTTGTATCATGCCGGAGTTTGATTTTCACCATAGGGTTTCATTGATCGCTTACTCGGCAACTTGTATGAAGCAGGATTTCTACTTTCCCCTTAGCGCTTCATTGATCGTGTACTCTTGAGTGTAGCTCGGGCTGAGAATGACGCAGCCATGGGAAAGTTGACAGTTAAGCCTATCTAGTGACAGCCCATCATAGGCTAGCTGGGTGATCTTGCAACTTGTACCATGTCGGAGTTTGATTTTCCCCATAGGGTTTCATTGATCGCTTACTCGTGAGTGTAGCACGGGCTGAGAAGGTCGCTGCCATGGGAAAGTTGACAGTTAAGCCTATCTAGTGACAACCCATCATAGGCTAGCTGGGTGATCTTGCAACTTGTATCATGCCGGAGTTTGATTTTCACCATAGGGTTTCATTGATCGCTTACTCGGCAACTTGTATGAAGCAGGATTTCTACTTTCCCCTTAGCGCTTCATTGATCGTGTACTCTTGAGTGTAGCTCGGGCTGAGAAGGTCGCAGCCATGGGAAAGTTGACAGTTAAGCCTATCTAGTGACAGCCCATCATAGGCTAGCTGGGTGATCTTGCAACTTGTACCATGTCGGAGTTTGATTTTCCCCATAGGGTTTCATTGATCGCTTACTCGTGAGTGTAGCACGGGCTGAGAAGGTCGCTGCCATGGGAAAGTTGACAGTTAAGCCTATCTAGTGACAACCCATAATAGGCTAGCTGGGTGATCTTGCAACTTGTATCATGCCGGAGTTTGATTTTCACCATAGGGTTTCATTGATCGCTTACTCGGCAACTTGTATGAAGCAGGATTTCTACTTTCCCCTTAGCGCTTCATTGATTGTGTACTCTTGAGTGTAGCTCGGGCTGAGAATGACGCAGCCATGGGAAAGTTGACAGTTAAGCCTATCTAGTGACAACCCATCATAGGCTAGCTGGGTGATCTTGCAACTTGTACCATGTCGGAGTTTGATTTTCCCCATAGGGTTTCATTGATCGTGTACTCTTGAGTGTAGCTCGGGCTGAGAAGGTCGCAGCCATGGGAAAGTTGACAGTTAAGCCTATCTAGTGACAGCCCATCATAGGCTAGCTGGGTGATCTTGCAACTTGTACCATGTCGGAGTTTGATTTTCCCCATAGGGTTTCATTGATCGCTTACTCGTGAGTGTAGCACGGGCTGAGAAGGTCGCTGCCATGGGAAAGTTGACAGTTAAGCCTATCTAGTGACAACCCATCATAGGCTAGCTGGGTGATCTTGCAACTTGTATCATGCCGGAGTTTGATTTTCACCATAGGGTTTCATTGACCGCTTACTCGGCAACTTGTATGAAGCAGGATTTCTACTTTCCCCTTAGCGCTTCATTGATCGTGTACTCTTGAGTATAGCTCGGGCTGAGAATGACGCAGCCATGGGAAAGTTGACAGTTAAGCCTATCTAGTGACAGCCCATCATAGGCTAGCTGGGTGATCTTGCAACTTGTACCATGTCGGAGTTTCATTTTCCCCATAGGGTTTCATTGATCGTGTACTCTTGAGTGTAGCTCGGGCTGAGAAGGTCGCAGCCATGGGAAAGTTGACAGTTAAGCCTATCTAGTGACAGCCCATCATAGGCTAGCTGGGTGATCTTGCAACTTGTAACATGTCGGAGTTTGATTTTCCCCATAGGGTTTCATTGATCGCTTACTCGTGAGTGTAGCACGGGCTGAGAAGGTCGCTGCCATGGGAAAGTTGACAGTTAAGCCTATCTAGTGACAACCCATCATAGGCTTGCTGGGTGATCTTGCAACTTGTATCATGCCGGAGTTTGATTTTCACCATAGGGTTTCATTGATCGCTTACTCGGCAACTTGTATGAAGCAGGATTTCTACTTTCCCCTTAGCGCTTCATTGATCGTGTACTCTTGAGTATAGCTCGGGCTGAGAATGACGCAGCCATGGGAAAGTTGATAGTTAAGCCTATCTAGTGACAGCCCATCATAGGCTAGCTGGGTGATCTTGCAACTTGTACCATGTCGGAGTTTGATTTTCCCCATAGGGTTTCATTGATCGTGTACTCTTGAGTGTAGCTCGGGCTGAGAAGGTCGCAGCCATGGGAAAGTTGACAGTTAAGCCTATCTAGTGACAGCCCATCATAGGCTAGCTGGGTGATCTTGCAACTTGTACCATGTCGGAGTTTGATTTTCCCCATAGGGTTTCATTGATCGCTTACTCGTGAGTGTAGCACGGGCTGAGAAGGTCGCTGCCATGGGAAAGTTGACAGTTAAGCCTATCTAGTGACAACCCATCATAGGCTAGCTGGGTGATCTTGCAACTTGTATCATGCCGGAGTTTGATTTTCACCATAGGGTTTCATTGATCGCTTACTCGGCAACTTGTATGAAGCAGGATTTCTACTTTCCCCTTAGCGCTTCATTGATTGTGTACTCTTGAGTGTAGCTCGGGCTGAGAATGACGCAGCCATGGGAAGGTTGACAGTTAAGCCTATCTAGTGACAACCCATCATAGGCTAGCTGGGTGATCTTGCAACTTGTACCATGTCGGAGTTTGATTTTCCCCATAGGGTTTCATTGATCGTGTACTCTTGAGTGTAGCTCGGGCTGAGAAGGTCGCAGCCATGGGAAAGTTGACAGTTAAGCCTATCTAGTGACAGCCCATCATAGGCTAGCTGGGTGATCTTGCAACTTGTACCATGTCGGAGTTTGATTTTCCCCATAGGGTTTCATTGATCGCTTACTCGTGAGTGTAGCACGGGCTGAGAACGTCGCTGCCATGGGAAAGTTGACAGTTAAGCCTATCTAGTGACAACCCATCATAGGCTAGCTGGGTGATCTTGCAACTTGTATCATGCCGGAGTTTGATTTTCACCATAGGGTTTCATTGATCGCTTACTCGGCAACTTGTATAAAGCAGGATTTCTACTTTCCCCTTAGCGCTTTATTGATTGTGTACTCTTGAGTGTAGCTCGGGCTGAGAATGACGCAGCCATGGGAAAGTTGACAGTTAAGCCAATCTAGTGACAACCCATCATAGGCTAGCTGGGTGATCTTGCAACTTGTACCATGTCGGAGTTTGATTTTCCCCATAGGGTTTCATTGATCGTGTACTCTTGAGTGTAGCTCGGGCTGAGAAGGTCGCAGCCATGGGAAAGTTGACAGTTAAGCCTATCTAGTGACAGCCCATCATAGGCTAGCTGGGTGATCTTGCAACTTGTACCATGTCGGAGTTTGATTTTCCCCATAGGGTTTCATTGATCGCTTACTCGTGAGTGTAGCACGGGCTGAGAACGTCGCTGCCATGGGAAAGTTGTCAGTTAAGCCTATCTAGTGACAACCCATCGTAGGCTAGCTGGGTGATCTTGCAACTTGTATCATGCCGGAGTTTGATTTTCACCATAGGGTTTCATTGACCGCTTACTCAGCAACTTGTATGAAGCAGGATTTCTACTTTCCCCTTAGCGCTTCATTGATCGTGTACTCTTGAGTATAGCTCGGGCTCAGAATGACGCAGCCATGGGAAAGTTGACAGTTAAGCCTATCTAGTGACAGCCCATCATAGGCTAGCTGGGTGATCTTGCAACTTGTACCATGTCGGAGTTTGATTTTCCCCATAGGGTTTCATTGATCGTGTACTCTTGAGTGTAGCTCGGGCTGAGAAGGTCGCAGCCATGGGAAAGTTGACAGTTAAGCCTATCTAGTGACAGCCCATCATAGGCTAGCTGGGTGATCTTGCAACTTGTACCATGTCGGAGTTTGATTTTCCCCATAGGGTTTCATTGATCGCTTACTCGTGAGTGTAGCACGGGCTGAGAAGGTCGCTGCCATGGGAAAGTTGACAGTTAAGCCTATCTAGTGACAACCCATCATAGGCTAGCTGGGTGATCTTGCAACTTGTATCATGCCGGAGTTTGATTTTCACCATAGGGTTTCATTGATCGCTTACTCGGCAACTTGTATGAAGCAGGATTTCTACTTTCCCCTTAGCGCTTCATTGATCGTGTACTCTTGAGTGTAGCTCGGGCTGAGAATGACGCAGCCATGGGAAAGTTGACAGTTAAGCCTATCTAGTGACAGCCCATCATAGGCTAGCTGGGTGATCTTGCAACTTGTACCATGTCGGAGTTTGATTTTCCCCATAGGGTTTCATTGATCGCTTACTCGTGAGTGTAGCACGGGCTGAGAAGGTCGCTGCCATGGGAAAGTTGACAGTTAAGCCTATCTAGTGACAACCCATCATAGGCTAGCTGGGTGATCTTGCAACTTGTATCATGCCGGAGTTTGATTTTCACCATAGGGTTTCATTGATCGCTTACTCGGCAACTTGTATGAAGCAGGATTTCTACTTTCCCCTTAGCGCTTCATTGATCGTGTACTCTTGAGTGTAGCTCGGGCTGAGAAGGTCGCAGCCATGGGAAAGTTGACAGTTAAGCCTATCTAGTGACAGCCCATCATAGGCTAGCTGGGTGATCTTGCAACTTGTACCATGTCGGAGTTTGATTTTCCCCATAGGGTTTCATTGATCGCTTACTCGTGAGTGTAGCACGGGCTGAGAAGGTCGCTGCCATGGGAAAGTTGACAGTTAAGCCTATCTAGTGACAACCCATAATAGGCTAGCTGGGTGATCTTGCAACTTGTATCATGCCGGAGTTTGATTTTCACCATAGGGTTTCATTGATCGCTTACTCGGCAACTTGTATGAAGCAGGATTTCTACTTTCCCCTTAGCGCTTCATTGATTGTGTACTCTTGAGTGTAGCTCGGGCTGAGAATGACGCAGCCATGGGAAAGTTGACAGTTAAGCCTATCTAGTGACAACCCATCATAGGCTAGCTGGGTGATCTTGCAACTTGTACCATGTCGGAGTTTGATTTTCCCCATAGGGTTTCATTGATCGTGTACTCTTGAGTGTAGCTCGGGCTGAGAAGGTCGCAGCCATGGGAAAGTTGACAGTTAAGCCTATCTAGTGACAGTCCATCATAGGCTAGCTGGGTGATCTTGCAACTTGTACCATGTCGGAGTTTGATTTTCCCCATAGGGTTTCATTGATCGCTTACTCGTGAGTGTAGCACGGGCTGAGAAGGTCGCTGCCATGGGAAAGTTGACAGTTAAGCCTATCTAGTGACAACCCATCATAGGCTAGCTGGGTGATCTTGCAACTTGTATCATGCCGGAGTTTGATTTTCACCATAGGGTTTCATTGACCGCTTACTCGGCAACTTGTATGAAGCAGGATTTCTACTTTCCCCTTAGCGCTTCATTGATCGTGTACTCTTGAGTATAGCTCGGGCTGAGAATGACGCAGCCATGGGAAAGTTGACAGTTAAGCCTATCTAGTGACAGCCCATCATAGGCTAGCTGGGTGATCTTGCAACTTGTACCATGTCGGAGTTTCATTTTCCCCATAGGGTTTCATTGATCGTGTACTCTTGAGTGTAGCTCGGGCTGAGAAGGTCGCAGCCATGGGAAAGTTGACAGTTAAGCCTATCTAGTGACAGCCCATCATAGGCTAGCTGGGTGATCTTGCAACTTGTAACATGTCGGAGTTTGATTTTCCCCATAGGGTTTCATTGATCGCTTACTCGTGAGTGTAGCACGGGCTGAGAAGGTCGCTGCCATGGGAAAGTTGACAGTTAAGCCTATCTAGTGACAACCCATCATAGGCTAGCTGGGTGATCTTGCAACTTGTATCATGCCGGAGTTTGATTTTCACCATAGGGTTTCATTGATCGCTTACTCGGCAACTTGTATAAAGCAGGATTTCTACTTTCCCCTTAGCGCTTCATTGATCGTGTACTCTTGAGTATAGCTCGGGCTGAGAATGACGCAGCCATGGGAAAGTTGACAGTTAAGCCTATCTAGTGACAGCCCATCATAGGCTAGCTGGGTGATCTTGCAACTTGTACCATGTCGGAGTTTGATTTTCCCCATAGGGTTTCATTGATCGTGTACTCTTGAGTGTAGCTCGGGCTGAGAAGGTCGCAGCCATGGGAAAGTTGACAGTTAAGCCTATCTAGTGACAGCCCATCATAGGCTAGCTGGGTGATCTTGCAACTTGTACCATGTCGGAGTTTGATTTTCCCCATAGGGTTTCATTGATCGCTTACTCGTGAGTGTAGCACGGGCTGAGAAGGTCGCTGCCATGGGAAAGTTGACAGTTAAGCCTATCTAGTGACAACCCATCATAGGCTAGCTGGGTGATCTTGCAACTTGTATCATGCCGGAGTTTGATTTTCACCATAGGGTTTCATTGACCGCTTACTCGGCAACTTGTATGAAGCAGGATTTCTACTTTCCCCTTAGCGCTTCATTGATCGTGTACTCTTGAGTATAGCTCGGGCTGAGAATGACGCAGCCATGGGAAAGTTGATAGTTAAGCCTATCTAGTGACAGCCCATCATAGGCTAGCTGGGTGATCTTGCAACTTGTACCATGTCGGAGTTTGATTTTCCCCATAGGGTTTCATTGATCGTGTACTCTTGAGTGTAGCTCGGGCTGAGAAGGTCGCAGCCATGGGAAAGTTGACAGTTAAGCCTATCTAGTGACAGCCCATCATAGGCTAGCTGGGTGATCTTGCAACTTGTACCATGTCGGAGTTTGATTTTCCCCATAGGGTTTCATTGATCGCTTACTCGTGAGTGTAGCACGGGCTGAGAAGGTCGCTGCCATGGGAAAGTTGACAGTTAAGCCTATCTAGTGACAACCCATCATAGGCTAGCTGGGTGATCTTGCAACTTGTATCATGCCGGAGTTTGATTTTCACCATAGGGTTTCATTGATCGCTTACTCGGCAACTTGTATGAAGCAGGATTTCTACTTTCCCCTTAGCGCTTCATTGATTGTGTACTCTTGAGTGTAGCTCGGGCTGAGAATGACGCAGCCATGGGAAGGTTGACAGTTAAGCCTATCTAGTGACAACCCATCATAGGCTAGCTGGGTGATCTTGCAACTTGTACCATGTCGGAGTTTGATTTTCCCCATAGGGTTTCATTGATCGTGTACTCTTGAGTGTAGCTCAAGCTGAGAAGGTCGCAGCCATGGGAAAGTTGACAGTTAAGCCTATCTAGTGACAGCCCATCATAGGCTAGCTGGGTGATCTTGCAACTTGTACCATGTCGGAGTTTGATTTTCCCCATAGGGTTTCATTGATCGCTTACTCGTGAGTGTAGCACGGGCTGAGAACGTCGCTGCCATGGGAAAGTTGACAGTTAAGCCTATCTAGTGACAACCCATCATAGGCTAGCTGGGTGATCTTGCAACTTGTATCATGCCGGAGTTTGATTTTCACCATAGGGTTTCATTGATCGCTTACTCGGCAACTTGTATGAAGCAGGATTTCTACTTTCCCCTTAGCGCTTCATTGATCGTGTACTCTTGAGTGTAGCTCGGGCTGAGAATGACGCAGCCATGGGAAAGTTGACAGTTAAGCCTATCTAGTGACAGCCCATCATAGGCTAGCTGGGTGATCTTGCAACTTGTACCATGTCGGAGTTTGATTTTCCCCATAGGGTTTCATTGATCGCTTACTCGTGAGTGTAGCACGGGCTGAGAAGGTCGCTGCCATGGGAAAGTTGACAGTTAAGCCTATCTAGTGACAACCCATCATAGGCTAGCTGGGTGATCTTGCAACTTGTATCATGCCGGAGTTTGATTTTCACCATAGGGTTTCATTGATCGCTTACTCGGCAACTTGTATGAAGCAGGATTTCTACTTTCCCCTTAGCGCTTCATTGATCGTGTACTCTTGAGTGTAGCTCGGGCTGAGAAGGTCGCAGCCATGGGAAAGTTGACAGTTAAGCCTATCTAGTGACAGCCCATCATAGGCTAGCTGGGTGATCTTGCAACTTGTACCATGTCGGAGTTTGATTTTCCCCATAGGGTTTCATTGATCGCTTACTCGTGAGTGTAGCACGGGCTGAGAAGGTCGCTGCCATGGGAAAGTTGACAGTTAAGCCTATCTAGTGACAACCCATCATAGGCTAGCTGGGTGATCTTGCAACTTGTATCATGCCGGAGTTTGATTTTCACCATAGGGTTTCATTGATCGCTTACTCGGCAACTTGTATGAAGCAGGATTTCTACTTTCCCCTTAGCGCTTCATTGATTGTGTACTCTTGAGTGTAGCTCGGGCTGAGAATGACGCAGCCATGGGAAGGTTGACAGTTAAGCCTATCTAGTGACAACCCATCATAGGCTAGCTGGGTGATCTTGCAACTTGTACCATGTCGGAGTTTGATTTTCCCCATAGGGTTTCATTGATCGTGTACTCTTGAGTGTAGCTCGGGCTGAGAAGGTCGCAGCCATGGGAAAGTTGACAGTTAAGCCTATCTAGTGACAGCCCATCATAGGCTAGCTGGGTGATCTTGCAACTTGTACCATGTCGGAGTTTGATTTTCCCCATAGGGTTTCATTGATCGCTTACTCGTGAGTGTAGCACGGGCTGAGAAGGTCGCTGCCATGGGAAAGTTGACAGTTAAGCCTATCTAGTGACAACCCATCATAGGCTAGCTGGGTGATCTTGCAACTTGTATCATGCCGGAGTTTGATTTTCACCATAGGGTTTCATTGATCGCTTACTCGGCAACTTGTATAAAGCAGGATTTCTACTTTCCCCTTAGCGCTTCATTGATTGTGTACTCTTGAGTGTAGCTCGGGCTGAGAATGACGCAGCCATGGGAAAGTTGACAGTTAAGCCAATCTAGTGACAACCCATCATAGGCTAGCTGGGTGATCTTGCAACTTGTACCATGTCGGAGTTTGATTTTCCCCATAGGGTTTCATTGATCGTGTACTCTTGAGTGTAGCTCGGGCTGAGAAGCTCGCAGCCATGGGAAAGTTGACAGTTAAGCCTATCTAGTGACAGCCCATCATAGGCTAGCTGGGTGATCTTGCAACTTGTACCATGTCGGAGTTTGATTTTCCCCATAGGGTTTCATTGATCGCTTACTCGTGAGTGTAGCACGGGCTGAGAAGGTCGCTGCCATGGGAAAGTTGACAGTTAAGCCTATCTAGTGACAACCCATCATAGGCTAGCTGGGTGATCTTGCAACTTGTATCATGCCGGAGTTTGATTTTCACCATAGGGTTTCATTGATCGCTTACTCGGCAACTTGTATGAAGCAGGATTTCTACTTTCCCCTTAGCGCTTCATTGATCGTGTACTCTTGAGTGTAGCTCGGGCTGAGAAGGTCGCAGCCATGGGAAAGTTGACAGTTAAGCCTATCTAGTGACAGCCCATCATAGGCTAGCTGGGTGATCTTGCAACTTGTACCATGTCGGAGTTTGATTTTCCCCATAGGGTTTCATTGATCGCTTACTCGTGAGTGTAGCACGGGCTGAGAAGGTCGCTGCCATGGGAAAGTTGACAGTTAAGCCTATCTAGTGACAACCCATAATAGGCTAGCTGGGTGATCTTGCAACTTGTATCATGCCGGAGTTTGATTTTCACCATAGGGTTTCATTGATCGCTTACTCGGCAACTTGTATGAAGCAGGATTTCTACTTTCCCCTTAGCGCTTCATTGATTGTGTACTCTTGAGTGTAGCTCGGGCTGAGAATGACGCAGCCATGGGAAAGTTGACAGTTAAGCCTATCTAGTGACAACCCATCATAGGCTAGCTGGGTGATCTTGCAACTTGTACCATGCCGGAGTTTGATTTTCACCATAGGGTTTCATTGACCGCTTACTCGGCAACTTGTATGAAGCAGGATTTCTACTTTCCCCTTAGCGCTTCATTGATCGTGTACTCTTGAGTATAGCTCGGGCTGAGAATGACGCAGCCATGGGAAAGTTGACAGTTAAGCCTATCTAGTGACAACCCATCATAGGCTAGCTGGGTGATCTTGCAACTTGTATCATGCCGGAGTTTGATTTTCACCATAGGGTTTCATTGACCGCTTACTCGGCAACTTGTATGAAGCAGGATTTCTACTTTCCCCTTAGCGCTTCATTGATCGTGTACTCTTGAGTATAGCTCGGGCTGAGAATGACGCAGCCATGGGAAAGTTGACAGTTAAGCCTATCTAGTGACAGCCCATCATAGGCTAGCTGGGTGATCTTGCAACTTGTACCATGTCGGAGTTTGATTTTCCCCATAGGGTTTCATTGATCGTGTACTCTTGAGTGTAGCTCGGGCTGAGAAGGTCGCAGCCATGGGAAAGTTGACAGTTAAGCCTATCTAGTGACAGCCCATCATAGGCTAGCTGGGTGATCTTGCAACTTGTACCATGTCGGAGTTTGATTTTCCCCATAGGGTTTCATTGATCGCTTACTCGTGAGTGTAGCACGGGCTGAGAAGGTCGCTGCCATGGGAAAGTTGACAGTTAAGCCTATCTAGTGACAACCCATCATAGGCTAGCTGGGTGATCTTGCAACTTGTATCATGCCGGAGTTTGATTTTCACCATAGGGTTTCATTGACCGCTTACTCGGCAACTTGTATGAAGCAGGATTTCTACTTTCCCCTTAGCGCTTCATTGATCGTGTACTCTTGAGTATAGCTCGGGCTGAGAATGACGCAGCCATGGGAAAGTTGATAGTTAAGCCTATCTAGTGACAGCCCATCATAGGCTAGCTGGGTGATCTTGCAACTTGTACCATGTCGGAGTTTGATTTTCCCCATAGGGTTTCATTGATCGTGTACTCTTGAGTGTAGCTCGGGCTGAGAAGGTCGCAGCCATGGGAAAGTTGACAGTTAAGCCTATCTAGTGACAGCCCATCATAGGCTAGCTGGGTGATCTTGCAACTTGTACCATGTCGGAGTTTGATTTTCCCCATAGGGTTTCATTGATCGCTTACTCGTGAGTGTAGCACGGGCTGAGAAGGTCGCTGCCATGGGAAAGTTGACAGTTAAGCCTATCTAGTGACAACCCATCATAGGCTAGCTGGGTGATCTTGCAACTTGTATCATGCCGGAGTTTGATTTTCACCATAGGGTTTCATTGATCGCTTACTCGGCAACTTGTATGAAGCAGGATTTCTACTTTCCCCTTAGCGCTTCATTGATTGTGTACTCTTGAGTGTAGCTCGGGCTGAGAATGACGCAGCCATGGGAAGGTTGACAGTTAAGCCTATCTAGTGACAACCCATCATAGGCTAGCTGGGTGATCTTGCAACTTGTACCATGTCGGAGTTTGATTTTCCCCATAGGGTTTCATTGATCGTGTACTCTTGAGTGTAGCTCAAGCTGAGAAGGTCGCAGCCATGGGAAAGTTGACAGTTAAGCCTATCTAGTGACAGCCCATCATAGGCTAGCTGGGTGATCTTGCAACTTGTACCATGTCGGAGTTTGATTTTCCCCATAGGGTTTCATTGATCGCTTACTCGTGAGTGTAGCACGGGCTGAGAACGTCGCTGTCATGGGAAAGTTGACAGTTAAGCCTATCTAGTGACAACCCATCATAGGCTAGCTGGGTGATCTTGCAACTTGTATCATGCCGGAGTTTGATTTTCACCATAGGGTTTCATTGATCGCTTACTCGGCAACTTGTATAAAGCAGGATTTCTACTTTCCCCTTAGCGCTTCATTGATTGTGTACTCTTGAGTGTAGCTCGGGCTGAGAATGACGCAGCCATGGGAAAGTTGACAGTTAAGCCAATCTAGTGACAACCCATCATAGGCTAGCTGGGTGATCTTGCAACTTGTACCATGTCGGAGTTTGATTTTCCCCATAGGGTTTCATTGATCGTGTACTCTTGAGTGTAGCTCGGGCTGAGAAGGTCGCAGCCATGGGAAAGTTGACAGTTAAGCCTATCTAGTGACAGCCCATCATAGGCTAGCTGGGTGATCTTGCAACTTGTACCATGTCGGAGTTTGATTTTCCCCATAGGGTTTCATTGATCGCTTACTCGTGAGTGTAGCACGGGCTGAGAACGTCGCTGCCATGGGAAAGTTGACAGTTAAGCCTATCTAGTGACAACCCATCGTAGGCTAGCTGGGTGATCTTGCAACTTGTATCATGCCGGAGTTTGATTTTCACCATAGGGTTTCATTGACCGCTTACTCAGCAACTTGTATGAAGCAGGATTTCTACTTTCCCTTTAGCGCTTCATTGATCGTGTACTCTTGAGTATAGCTCGGGCTGAGAATGACGCAGCCATGGGAAAGTTGACAGTTAAGCCTATCTAGTGACAGCCCATCATAGGCTAGCTGGGTGATCTTGCAACTTGTACCATGTCGGAGTTTGATTTTCCCCATAGGGTTTCATTGATCGTGTACTCTTGAGTGTAGCTCGGGCTGAGAAGGTCGCAGCCATGGGAAAGTTGACAGTTAAGCCTATCTAGTGACAGCCCATCATAGGCTAGCTGGGTGATCTTGCAACTTGTACCATGTCGGAGTTTGATTTTCCCCATAGGGTTTCATTGATCGCTTACTCGTGAGTGTAGCACGGGCTGAGAAGGTCGCTGCCATGGGAAAGTTGACAGTTAAGCCTATCTAGTGACAACCCATCATAGGCTAGCTGGGTGATCTTGCAACTTGTATCATGCCGGAGTTTGATTTTCACCATAGGGTTTCATTGATCGCTTACTCGGCAACTTGTATGAAGCAGGATTTCTACTTTCCCCTTAGCGCTTTATTGATCGTGTACTCTTGAGTGTAGCTCGGGCTGAGAATGACGCAGCCATGGGAAAGTTGACAGTTAAGCCTATCTAGTGACAGCCCATCATAGGCTAGCTGGGTGATCTTGCAACTTGTACCATGTCGGAGTTTGATTTTCCCCATAGGGTTTCATTGATCGCTTACTCGTGAGTGTAGCACGGGCTGAGAAGGTCGCTGCCATGGGAAAGTTGACAGTTAAGCCTATCTAGTGACAACCCATCATAGGCTAGCTGGGTGATCTTGCAACTTGTATCATGCCGGAGTTTGATTTTCACCATAGGGTTTCATTGATCGCTTACTCGGCAACTTGTATGAAGCAGGATTTCTACTTTCCCCTTAGCGCTTCATTGATCGTGTACTCTTGAGTGTAGCTCGGGCTGAGAAGGTCGCAGCCATGGGAAAGTTGACAGTTAAGCCTATCTAGTGACAGCCCATCATAGGCTAGCTGGGTGATCTTGCAACTTGTACCATGTCGGAGTTTGATTTTCCCCATAGGGTTTCATTGATCGCTTACTCGTGAGTGTAGCACGGGCTGAGAAGGTCGCTGCCATGGGAAAGTTGACAGTTAAGCCTATCTAGTGACAACCCATAATAGGCTAGCTGGGTGATCTTGCAACTTGTATCATGCCGGAGTTTGATTTTCACCATAGGGTTTCATTGATCGCTTACTCGGCAACTTGTATGAAGCAGGATTTCTACTTTCCCCTTAGCGCTTCATTGATTGTGTACTCTTGAGTGTAGCTCGGGCTGAGAATGACGCAGCCATGGGAAAGTTGACAGTTAAGCCTATCTAGTGACAACCCATCATAGGCTAGCTGGGTGATCTTGCAACTTGTACCATGTCGGAGTTTGATTTTCCCCATAGGGTTTCATTGATCGTGTACTCTTGAGTGTAGCTCGGGCTGAGAAGGTCGCAGCCATGGGAAAGTTGACAGTTAAGCCTATCTAGTGACAGCCCATCATAGGCTAGCTGGGTGATCTTGCAACTTGTACCATGTCGGAGTTTGATTTTCCCCATAGGGTTTCATTGATCGCTTACTCGTGAGTGTAGCACGGGCTGAGAACGTCGCTGCCATGGGAAAGTTGACAGTTAAGCCTATCTAGTGACAACCCATCATAGGCTAGCTGGGTGATCTTGCAACTTGTATCATGCCGGAGTTTGATTTTCACCATAGGGTTTCATTGACCGCTTACTCGGCAACTTGTATGAAGCAGGATTTCTACTTTCCCCTTAGCGCTTCATTGATCGTGTACTCTTGAGTATAGCTCGGGCTGAGAATGACGCAGCCATGGGAAAGTTGACAGTTAAGCCTATCTAGTGACAGCCCATCATAGGCTAGCTGGGTGATCTTGCAACTTGTACCATGTCGGAGTTTCATTTTCCCCATAGGGTTTCATTGATCGTGTACTCTTGAGTGTAGCTCGGGCTGAGAAGGTCGCAGCCATGGGAAAGTTGACAGTTAAGCCTATCTAGTGACAGCCCATCATAGGCTAGCTGGGTGATCTTGCAACTTGTACCATGTCGGAGTTTGATTTTCCCCATAGGGTTTCATTGATCGCTTACTCGTGAGTGTAGCACGGGCTGAGAAGGTCGCTGCCATGGGAAAGTTGACAGTTAAGCCTATCTAGTGACAACCCATCATAGGCTAGCTGGGTGATCTTGCAACTTGTATCATGCCGGAGTTTGATTTTCACCATAGGGTTTCATTGATCGCTTACTCGGCAACTTGTATGAAGCAGGATTTCTACTTTCCCCTTAGCGCTTCATTGATCGTGTACTCTTGAGTATAGCTCGGGCTGAGAATGACGCAGCCATGGGAAAGTTGACAGTTAAGCCTATCTAGTGACAGCCCATCATAGGCTAGCTGGGTGATCTTGCAACTTGTACCATGTCGGAG
Organism: Leptodactylus fuscus; assembly: GCF_031893055.1. NCBI lineage: Eukaryota > Metazoa > Chordata > Amphibia > Anura > Leptodactylidae > Leptodactylus > Leptodactylus fuscus. The sequence goes on from NW_027439885.1 coordinate 29,063, forward strand.
TTTGATTTTCCCCATAGGGTTTCATTGATCGTGTACTCTTGAGTGTAGCTCGGGCTGAGAAGGTCGCAGCCATGGGAAAGTTGACAGTTAAGCCTATCTAGTGACAGCCCATCATAGGCTAGCTGGGTGATCTTGCAACTTGTACCATGTCGGAGTTTGATTTTCCCCATAGGGTTTCATTGATCGCTTACTCGTGAGTGTAGCACGGGCTGAGAAGGTCGCTGCCATGGGAAAGTTGACAGTTAAGCCTATCTAGTGACAACCCATAATAGGCTAGCTGGGTGATCTTGCAACTTGTATCATGCCGGAGTTTGATTTTCACCATAGGGTTTCATTGATCGCTTACTCGGCAACTTGTATGAAGCAGGATTTCTACTTTCCCCTTAGCGCTTCATTGATTGTGTACTCTTGAGTGTAGCTCGGGCTGAGAAGGTCGCAGCCATGGGAAAGTTGACAGTTAAGCCTATCTAGTGACAGCCCATCATAGGCTAGCTGGGTGATCTTGCAACTTGTACCATGTCGGAGTTTGATTTTCCCCATAGGGTTTCATTGATCGCTTACTCGTGAGTGTAGCACGGGCTGAGAACGTCGCTGCCATGGGAAAGTTGACAGTTAAGCCTATCTAGTGACAACCCATCATAGGCTAGCTGGGTGATCTTGCAACTTGTATCATGCCGGAGTTTGATTTTCACCATAGGGTTTCATTGACCGCTTACTCGGCAACTTGTATGAAGCAGGATTTCTACTTTCCCCTTAGCGCTTCATTGATCGTGTACTCTTGAGTATAGCTCGGGCTGAGAATGACGCAGCCATGGGAAAGTTGATAGTTAAGCCTATCTAGTGACAGCCCATCATAGGCTAGCTGGGTGATCTTGCAACTTGTACCATGTCGGAGTTTGATTTTCCCCATAGGGTTTCATTGATCGTGTACTCTTGAGTGTAGCTCGGGCTGAGAAGGTCGCAGCCATGGGAAAGTTGACAGTTAAGCCTATCTAGTGACAGCCCATCATAGGCTAGCTGGGTGATCTTGCAACTTGTACCATGTCGGAGTTTGATTTTCCCCATAGGGTTTCATTGATCGCTTACTCATGAGTGTAGCACGGGCTGAGAAGGTCGCTGCCATGGGAAAGTTGACAGTTAAGCCTATCTAGTGACAGCCCATCATAGGCTAGCTGGGTGATCTTGCAACTTGTACCATGTCGGAGTTTGATTTTCACCATAGGGTTTCATTGACCGCTTACTCAGCAACTTGTACCATGTCGGAGTTTGATTTTCCCCTTAGCGCTTCATTGATCGTGTACTCTTGAGTATAGCTCGGGCTGAGAATGACGCAGCCATGGGAAAGTTGACAGTTAAGCCTATCTAGTGACAGCCCATCATAGGCTAGCTGGGTGATCTTGCAACTTGTACCATGTCGGAGTTTGATTTTCCCCATAGGGTTTCATTGATCGTGTACTCTTGAGTGTAGCTCGGGCTGAGAAGGTCGCAGCCATGGGAAAGTTGACAGTTAAGCCTATCTAGTGACAGCCCATCATAGGCTAGCTGGGTGATCTTGCAACTTGTACCATGTCGGAGTTTGATTTTCCCCATAGGGTTTCATTGATCGCTTACTCATGAGTGTAGCACGGGCTGAGAAGGTCGCTGCCATGGGAAAGTTGACAGTTAAGCCTATCTAGTGACAACCCATCATAGGCTAGCTGGGTGATCTTGCAACTTGTATCATGCCGGAGTTTGATTTTCACCATAGGGTTTCATTGATCGCTTACTCGTGAGTGTAGCACGGGCTGAGAAGGTCGCTGCCATGCGAAAGTTGACAGTTAAGCCTATCTAGTGACAACCCATCATAGGCTAGCTGGGTGATCTTGCAACTTGTATCATGCCGGAGTTTGATTTTCACCATAGGGTTTCATTGACCGCTTACTCGGCAACTTGTATGAAGCAGGATTTCTACTTTCCCCTTAGCGCTTCATTGATCGTGTACTCTTGAGTATAGCTCGGGCTGAGAATGACGCAGCCATGGGAAAGTTGATAGTTAAGCCTATCTAGTGACAGCCCATCATAGGCTAGCTGGGTGATCTTGCAACTTGTACCATGTCGGAGTTTGATTTTCCCCATAGGGTTTCATTGATCGTGTACTCTTGAGTGTAGCTCGGGCTGAGAAGGTCGCAGCCATGGGAAAGTTGACAGTTAAGCCTATCTAGTGACAGCCCATCATAGGCTAGCTGGGTGATCTTGCAACTTGTACCATGTCGGAGTTTGATTTTCCCCATAGGGTTTCATTGATCGCTTACTCGTGAGTGTAGCACGGGCTGAGAAGGTCGCTGCCATGGGAAAGTTGACAGTTAAGCCTATCTAGTGACAACCCATCATAGGCTAGCTGGGTGATCTTGCAACTTGTATCATGCCGGAGTTTGATTTTCACCATAGGGTTTCATTGATCGCTTACTCGGCAACTTGTATGAAGCAGGATTTCTACTTTCCCCTTAGCGCTTCATTGATTGTGTACTCTTGAGTGTAGCTCGGGCTGAGAATGACGCAGCCATGGGAAGGTTGACAGTTAAGCCTATCTAGTGACAACCCATCATAGGCTAGCTGGGTGATCTTGCAACTTGTACCATGTCGGAGTTTGATTTTCCCCATAGGGTTTCATTGATCGTGTACTCTTGAGTGTAGCTCAAGCTGAGAAGGTCGCAGCCATGGGAAAGTTGACAGTTAAGCCTATCTAGTGACAGCCCATCATAGGCTAGCTGGGTGATCTTGCAACTTGTACCATGTCGGAGTTTGATTTTCCCCATAGGGTTTCATTGATCGCTTACTCGTGAGTGTAGCACGGGCTGAGAACGTCGCTGCCATGGGAAAGTTGACAGTTAAGCCTATCTAGTGACAACCCATCATAGGCTAGCTGGGTGATCTTGCAACTTGTATCATGCCGGAGTTTGATTTTCACCATAGGGTTTCATTGATCGCTTACTCGGCAACTTGTATAAAGCAGGATTTCTACTTTCCCCTTAGCGCTTCATTGATTGTGTACTCTTGAGTGTAGCTCGGGCTGAGAATGACGCAGCCATGGGAAAGTTGACAGTTAAGCCAATCTAGTGACAACCCATCATAGGCTAGCTGGGTGATCTTGCAACTTGTACCATGTCGGAGTTTGATTTTCCCCATAGGGTTTCATTGATCGTGTACTCTTGAGTGTAGCTCGGGCTGAGAAGGTCGCAGCCATGGGAAAGTTGACAGTTAAGCCTATCTAGTGACAGCCCATCATAGGCTAGCTGGGTGATCTTGCAACTTGTACCATGTCGGAGTTTGATTTTCCCCATAGGGTTTCATTGATCGCTTACTCATGAGTGTAGCACGGGCTGAGAAGGTCGCTGCCATGGGAAAGTTGACAGTTAAGCCTATCTAGTGACAGCCCATCATAGGCTAGCTGGGTGATCTTGCAACTTGTACCATGTCGGAGTTTGATTTTCACCATAGGGTTTCATTGACCGCTTACTCAGCAACTTGTACCATGTCGGAGTTTGATTTTCCCCTTAGCGCTTCATTGATCGTGTACTCTTGAGTATAGCTCGGGCTGAGAATGACGCAGCCATGGGAAAGTTGACAGTTAAGCCTATCTAGTGACAGCCCATCATAGGCTAGCTGGGTGATCTTGCAACTTGTACCATGTCGGAGTTTGATTTTCCCCATAGGGTTTCATTGATCGTGTACTCTTGAGTGTAGCTCGGGCTGAGAAGGTCGCAGCCATGGGAAAGTTGACAGTTAAGCCTATCTAGTGACAGCCCATCATAGGCTAGCTGGGTGATCTTGCAACTTGTACCATGTCGGAGTTTGATTTTCCCCATAGGGTTTCATTGATCGCTTACTCATGAGTGTAGCACGGGCTGAGAAGGTCGCTGCCATGGGAAAGTTGACAGTTAAGCCTATCTAGTGACAACCCATCATAGGCTAGCTGGGTGATCTTGCAACTTGTATCATGCCGGAGTTTGATTTTCACCATAGGGTTTCATTGATCGCTTACTCGTGAGTGTAGCACGGGCTGAGAAGGTCGCTGCCATGCGAAAGTTGACAGTTAAGCCTATCTAGTGACAACCCATCATAGGCTAGCTGGGTGATCTTGCAACTTGTATCATGCCGGAGTTTGATTTTCACCATAGGGTTTCATTGACCGCTTACTCGGCAACTTGTATGAAGCAGGATTTCTACTTTCCCCTTAGCGCTTCATTGATCGTGTACTCTTGAGTATAGCTCGGGCTGAGAATGACGCAGCCATGGGAAAGTTGATAGTTAAGCCTATCTAGTGACAGCCCATCATAGGCTAGCTGGGTGATCTTGCAACTTGTACCATGTCGGAGTTTGATTTTCCCCATAGGGTTTCATTGATCGTGTACTCTTGAGTGTAGCTCGGGCTGAGAAGGTCGCAGCCATGGGAAAGTTGACAGTTAAGCCTATCTAGTGACAGCCCATCATAGGCTAGCTGGGTGATCTTGCAACTTGTACCATGTCGGAGTTTGATTTTCCCCATAGGGTTTCATTGATCGCTTACTCGTGAGTGTAGCACGGGCTGAGAAGGTCGCTGCCATGGGAAAGTTGACAGTTAAGCCTATCTAGTGACAACCCATCATAGGCTAGCTGGGTGATCTTGCAACTTGTATCATGCCGGAGTTTGATTTTCACCATAGGGTTTCATTGATCGCTTACTCGGCAACTTGTATGAAGCAGGATTTCTACTTTCCCCTTAGCGCTTCATTGATTGTGTACTCTTGAGTGTAGCTCGGGCTGAGAATGACGCAGCCATGGGAAGGTTGACAGTTAAGCCTATCTAGTGACAACCCATCATAGGCTAGCTGGGTGATCTTGCAACTTGTACCATGTCGGAGTTTGATTTTCCCCATAGGGTTTCATTGATCGTGTACTCTTGAGTGTAGCTCAAGCTGAGAAGGTCGCAGCCATGGGAAAGTTGACAGTTAAGCCTATCTAGTGACAGCCCATCATAGGCTAGCTGGGTGATCTTGCAACTTGTACCATGTCGGAGTTTGATTTTCCCCATAGGGTTTCATTGATCGCTTACTCGTGAGTGTAGCACGGGCTGAGAACGTCGCTGTCATGGGAAAGTTGACAGTTAAGCCTATCTAGTGACAACCCATCATAGGCTAGCTGGGTGATCTTGCAACTTGTATCATGCCGGAGTTTGATTTTCACCATAGGGTTTCATTGATCGCTTACTCGGCAACTTGTATAAAGCAGGATTTCTACTTTCCCCTTAGCGCTTCATTGATTGTGTACTCTTGAGTGTAGCTCGGGCTGAGAATGACGCAGCCATGGGAAAGTTGACAGTTAAGCCAATCTAGTGACAACCCATCATAGGCTAGCTGGGTGATCTTGCAACTTGTACCATGTCGGAGTTTGATTTTCCCCATAGGGTTTCATTGATCGTGTACTCTTGAGTGTAGCTCGGGCTGAGAAGGTCGCAGCCATGGGAAAGTTGACAGTTAAGCCTATCTAGTGACAGCCCATCATAGGCTAGCTGGGTGATCTTGCAACTTGTACCATGTCGGAGTTTGATTTTCCCCATAGGGTTTCATTGATCGCTTACTCGTGAGTGTAGCACGGGCTGAGAACGTCGCTGCCATGGGAAAGTTGACAGTTAAGCCTATCTAGTGACAACCCATCGTAGGCTAGCTGGGTGATCTTGCAACTTGTATCATGCCGGAGTTTGATTTTCACCATAGGGTTTCATTGACCGCTTACTCAGCAACTTGTATGAAGCAGGATTTCTACTTTCCCTTTAGCGCTTCATTGATCGTGTACTCTTGAGTATAGCTCGGGCTGAGAATGACGCAGCCATGGGAAAGTTGACAGTTAAGCCTATCTAGTGACAGCCCATCATAGGCTAGCTGGGTGATCTTGCAACTTGTACCATGTCGGAGTTTGATTTTCCCCATAGGGTTTCATTGATCGTGTACTCTTGAGTGTAGCTCGGGCTGAGAAGGTCGCAGCCATGGGAAAGTTGACAGTTAAGCCTATCTAGTGACAGCCCATCATAGGCTAGCTGGGTGATCTTGCAACTTGTACCATGTCGGAGTTTGATTTTCCCCATAGGGTTTCATTGATCGCTTACTCGTGAGTGTAGCACGGGCTGAGAAGGTCGCTGCCATGGGAAAGTTGACAGTTAAGCCTATCTAGTGACAACCCATCATAGGCTAGCTGGGTGATCTTGCAACTTGTATCATGCCGGAGTTTGATTTTCACCATAGGGTTTCATTGATCGCTTACTCGGCAACTTGTATGAAGCAGGATTTCTACTTTCCCCTTAGCGCTTTATTGATCGTGTACTCTTGAGTGTAGCTCGGGCTGAGAATGACGCAGCCATGGGAAAGTTGACAGTTAAGCCTATCTAGTGACAGCCCATCATAGGCTAGCTGGGTGATCTTGCAACTTGTACCATGTCGGAGTTTGATTTTCCCCATAGGGTTTCATTGATCGCTTACTCGTGAGTGTAGCACGGGCTGAGAAGGTCGCTGCCATGGGAAAGTTGACAGTTAAGCCTATCTAGTGACAACCCATCATAGGCTAGCTGGGTGATCTTGCAACTTGTATCATGCCGGAGTTTGATTTTCACCATAGGGTTTCATTGATCGCTTACTCGGCAACTTGTATGAAGCAGGATTTCTACTTTCCCCTTAGCGCTTCATTGATCGTGTACTCTTGAGTGTAGCTCGGGCTGAGAAGGTCGCAGCCATGGGAAAGTTGACAGTTAAGCCTATCTAGTGACAGCCCATCATAGGCTAGCTGGGTGATCTTGCAACTTGTACCATGTCGGAGTTTGATTTTCCCCATAGGGTTTCATTGATCGCTTACTCGTGAGTGTAGCACGGGCTGAGAAGGTCGCTGCCATGGGAAAGTTGACAGTTAAGCCTATCTAGTGACAACCCATAATAGGCTAGCTGGGTGATCTTGCAACTTGTATCATGCCGGAGTTTGATTTTCACCATAGGGTTTCATTGATCGCTTACTCGGCAACTTGTATGAAGCAGGATTTCTACTTTCCCCTTAGCGCTTCATTGATTGTGTACTCTTGAGTGTAGCTCGGGCTGAGAATGACGCAGCCATGGGAAAGTTGACAGTTAAGCCTATCTAGTGACAACCCATCATAGGCTAGCTGGGTGATCTTGCAACTTGTACCATGTCGGAGTTTGATTTTCCCCATAGGGTTTCATTGATCGTGTACTCTTGAGTGTAGCTCGGGCTGAGAAGGTCGCAGCCATGGGAAAGTTGACAGTTAAGCCTATCTAGTGACAGCCCATCATAGGCTAGCTGGGTGATCTTGCAACTTGTACCATGTCGGAGTTTGATTTTCCCCATAGGGTTTCATTGATCGCTTACTCGTGAGTGTAGCACGGGCTGAGAACGTCGCTGCCATGGGAAAGTTGACAGTTAAGCCTATCTAGTGACAACCCATCATAGGCTAGCTGGGTGATCTTGCAACTTGTATCATGCCGGAGTTTGATTTTCACCATAGGGTTTCATTGACCGCTTACTCGGCAACTTGTATGAAGCAGGATTTCTACTTTCCCCTTAGCGCTTCATTGATCGTGTACTCTTGAGTATAGCTCGGGCTGAGAATGACGCAGCCATGGGAAAGTTGACAGTTAAGCCTATCTAGTGACAGCCCATCATAGGCTAGCTGGGTGATCTTGCAACTTGTACCATGTCGGAGTTTCATTTTCCCCATAGGGTTTCATTGATCGTGTACTCTTGAGTGTAGCTCGGGCTGAGAAGGTCGCAGCCATGGGAAAGTTGACAGTTAAGCCTATCTAGTGACAGCCCATCATAGGCTAGCTGGGTGATCTTGCAACTTGTACCATGTCGGAGTTTGATTTTCCCCATAGGGTTTCATTGATCGCTTACTCGTGAGTGTAGCACGGGCTGAGAAGGTCGCTGCCATGGGAAAGTTGACAGTTAAGCCTATCTAGTGACAACCCATCATAGGCTAGCTGGGTGATCTTGCAACTTGTATCATGCCGGAGTTTGATTTTCACCATAGGGTTTCATTGATCGCTTACTCGGCAACTTGTATGAAGCAGGATTTCTACTTTCCCCTTAGCGCTTCATTGATCGTGTACTCTTGAGTATAGCTCGGGCTGAGAATGACGCAGCCATGGGAAAGTTGACAGTTAAGCCTATCTAGTGACAGCCCATCATAGGCTAGCTGGGTGATCTTGCAACTTGTACCATGTCGGAGTTTGATTTTCCCCATAGGGTTTCATTGATCGTGTACTCTTGAGTGTAGCTCGGGCTGAGAAGGTCGCAGCCATGGGAAAGTTGACAGTTAAGCCTATCTAGTGACAGCCCATCATAGGCTAGCTGGGTGATCTTGCAACTTGTACCATGTCGGAGTTTGATTTTCCCCATAGGGTTTCATTGATCGCTTACTCGTGAGTGTAGCACGGGCTGAGAAGGTCGCTGCCATGGGAAAGTTGACAGTTAAGCCTATCTAGTGACAACCCATAATAGGCTAGCTGGGTGATCTTGCAACTTGTATCATGCCGGAGTTTGATTTTCACCATAGGGTTTCATTGATCGCTTACTCGGCAACTTGTATGAAGCAGGATTTCTACTTTCCCCTTAGCGCTTCATTGATTGTGTACTCTTGAGTGTAGCTCGGGCTGAGAAGGTCGCAGCCATGGGAAAGTTGACAGTTAAGCCTATCTAGTGACAGCCCATCATAGGCTAGCTGGGTGATCTTGCAACTTGTACCATGTCGGAGTTTGATTTTCCCCATAGGGTTTCATTGATCGCTTACTCGTGAGTGTAGCACGGGCTGAGAACGTCGCTGCCATGGGAAAGTTGACAGTTAAGCCTATCTAGTGACAACCCATCATAGGCTAGCTGGGTGATCTTGCAACTTGTATCATGCCGGAGTTTGATTTTCACCATAGGGTTTCATTGACCGCTTACTCGGCAACTTGTATGAAGCAGGATTTCTACTTTCCCCTTAGCGCTTCATTGATCGTGTACTCTTGAGTATAGCTCGGGCTGAGAATGACGCAGCCATGGGAAAGTTGATAGTTAAGCCTATCTAGTGACAGCCCATCATAGGCTAGCTGGGTGATCTTGCAACTTGTACCATGTCGGAGTTTGATTTTCCCCATAGGGTTTCATTGATCGTGTACTCTTGAGTGTAGCTCGGGCTGAGAAGGTCGCAGCCATGGGAAAGTTGACAGTTAAGCCTATCTAGTGACAGCCCATCATAGGCTAGCTGGGTGATCTTGCAACTTGTACCATGTCGGAGTTTGATTTTCCCCATAGGGTTTCATTGATCGCTTACTCATGAGTGTAGCACGGGCTGAGAAGGTCGCTGCCATGGGAAAGTTGACAGTTAAGCCTATCTAGTGACAGCCCATCATAGGCTAGCTGGGTGATCTTGCAACTTGTACCATGTCGGAGTTTGATTTTCACCATAGGGTTTCATTGACCGCTTACTCAGCAACTTGTACCATGTCGGAGTTTGATTTTCCCCTTAGCGCTTCATTGATCGTGTACTCTTGAGTATAGCTCGGGCTGAGAATGACGCAGCCATGGGAAAGTTGACAGTTAAGCCTATCTAGTGACAGCCCATCATAGGCTAGCTGGGTGATCTTGCAACTTGTACCATGTCGGAGTTTGATTTTCCCCATAGGGTTTCATTGATCGTGTACTCTTGAGTGTAGCTCGGGCTGAGAAGGTCGCAGCCATGGGAAAGTTGACAGTTAAGCCTATCTAGTGACAGCCCATCATAGGCTAGCTGGGTGATCTTGCAACTTGTACCATGTCGGAGTTTGATTTTCCCCATAGGGTTTCATTGATCGCTTACTCATGAGTGTAGCACGGGCTGAGAAGGTCGCTGCCATGGGAAAGTTGACAGTTAAGCCTATCTAGTGACAACCCATCATAGGCTAGCTGGGTGATCTTGCAACTTGTATCATGCCGGAGTTTGATTTTCACCATAGGGTTTCATTGATCGCTTACTCGTGAGTGTAGCACGGGCTGAGAAGGTCGCTGCCATGCGAAAGTTGACAGTTAAGCCTATCTAGTGACAACCCATCATAGGCTAGCTGGGTGATCTTGCAACTTGTATCATGCCGGAGTTTGATTTTCACCATAGGGTTTCATTGACCGCTTACTCGGCAACTTGTATGAAGCAGGATTTCTACTTTCCCCTTAGCGCTTCATTGATCGTGTACTCTTGAGTATAGCTCGGGCTGAGAATGACGCAGCCATGGGAAAGTTGATAGTTAAGCCTATCTAGTGACAGCCATCATAGGCTAGCTGGGTGATCTTGCAACTTGTACCATGTCGGAGTTTGATTTTCCCCATAGGGTTTCATTGATCGTGTACTCTTGAGTGTAGCTCGGGCTGAGAAGGTCGCAGCCATGGGAAAGTTGACAGTTAAGCCTATCTAGTGACAGCCCATCATAGGCTAGCTGGGTGATCTTGCAACTTGTACCATGTCGGAGTTTGATTTTCCCCATAGGGTTTCATTGATCGCTTACTCGTGAGTGTAGCACGGGCTGAGAAGGTCGCTGCCATGGGAAAGTTGACAGTTAAGCCTATCTAGTGACAACCCATCATAGGCTAGCTGGGTGATCTTGCAACTTGTATCATGCCGGAGTTTGATTTTCACCATAGGGTTTCATTGATCGCTTACTCGGCAACTTGTATGAAGCAGGATTTCTACTTTCCCCTTAGCGCTTCATTGATTGTGTACTCTTGAGTGTAGCTCGGGCTGAGAATGACGCAGCCATGGGAAGGTTGACAGTTAAGCCTATCTAGTGACAACCCATCATAGGCTAGCTGGGTGATCTTGCAACTTGTACCATGTCGGAGTTTGATTTTCCCCATAGGGTTTCATTGATCGTGTACTCTTGAGTGTAGCTCAAGCTGAGAAGGTCGCAGCCATGGGAAAGTTGACAGTTAAGCCTATCTAGTGACAGCCCATCATAGGCTAGCTGGGTGATCTTGCAACTTGTACCATGTCGGAGTTTGATTTTCCCCATAGGGTTTCATTGATCGCTTACTCGTGAGTGTAGCACGGGCTGAGAACGTCGCTGCCATGGGAAAGTTGACAGTTAAGCCTATCTAGTGACAACCCATCATAGGCTAGCTGGGTGATCTTGCAACTTGTATCATGCGGAGTTTGATTTTCACCATAGGGTTTCATTGATCGCTTACTCGGCAACTTGTATAAAGCAGGATTTCTACTTTCCCCTTAGCGCTTCATTGATTGTGTACTCTTGAGTGTAGCTCGGGCTGAGAATGACGCAGCCATGGGAAAGTTGACAGTTAAGCCAATCTAGTGACAACCCATCATAGGCTAGCTGGGTGATCTTGCAACTTGTACCATGTCGGAGTTTGATTTTCCCCATAGGGTTTCATTGATCGTGTACTCTTGAGTGTAGCTCGGCTGAGAAGGTCGCAGCCATGGGAAAGTTGACAGTTAAGCCTATCTAGTGACAGCCCATCATAGGCTAGCTGGGTGATCTTGCAACTTGTACCATGTCGGAGTTTGATTTTCCCCATAGGGTTTCATTGATCGCTTACTCATGAGTGTAGCACGGGCTGAGAAGGTCGCTGCCATGGGAAAGTTGACAGTTAAGCCTATCTAGTGACAGCCCATCATAGGCTAGCTGGGTGATCTTGCAACTTGTACCATGTCGGAGTTTGATTTTCACCATAGGGTTTCATTGACCGCTTACTCAGCAACTTGTACCATGTCGGAGTTTGATTTTCCCCTTAGCGCTTCATTGATCGTGTACTCTTGAGTATAGCTCGGGCTGAGAATGACGCAGCCATGGGAAAGTTGACAGTTAAGCCTATCTAGTGACAGCCCATCATAGCTAGCTGGGTGATCTTGCAACTTGTACCA
>NW_027439886.1:0-40958 GCF_031893055.1 Leptodactylus fuscus
TCCCCACACTCAGTAATAGATGCATCACAGTAGGGCCCCACACTCAGTAATAGATGCATCAGAGTGGGGCCCCACACTCAATAAGATAATAGATGCATCACAGTGGGGCCCCACACTCAGTAATAGATGCATCACAGTAGGGCCCCACACTCAGTAATAGATGCATCACAGTAGGGCCCCACACTCAGTAATAGATGTATCAGAGTAGGGCCCCACACTCAGTAATAGATGCATCACAGTAGGGCCCCACACTCAGTAATAGATGCATCACAGTAGGGCCCCACACTCAGTAATAGATGCATCAGAGTAGGGCCCCACACTCAGTAATAGAATCATGAGAGTAGGGCCCCACACTCAGTAATAGATGCATCACAGTAGGGCCCCACACTCAGTAATAGATGCATCATAGTAGGGCCCCACACTCAGTAATAGATGCATCACAGTAGGGCCCCACACTCAGTAATAGATGCATCACAGTAGGGCCCCACACTCAGTAATAGATGCATCAGAGTAGGGCCCCACACTCAGTAATAGATGCATCAGAGTAGGGCCCCACACTCAGTAATAGATGCATCAGAGTAGGGCCCCACACTCAGTAATAGATGCATCAGAGTAGGGCCCCACACTCAGTAATAGATGCATCAGAGTAGGGCCCCACACTCAGTAATAGATGCATCAGAGTAGGGCCCCACACTCAGTAATAGATGCATCACAGTGGGGCCCCACACTCAGTAATAGATGCATCAGAGTAGGGCCCCACACTCAGTAATAGATGCATCAGAGTGGGGCCCCACACTCAGTAATAGATGCATCACAGTAGGGCCCCACACTCAGTAATAGATGCATCAGAGTAGGGCCCCACACTCAGTAATAGATGCATGAGAGTAGGGCCCCACACTCAGTAATAGATGCATCACAGTAGGGCCCCACACTCAGTAATAGATGCATCACAGTAGGGCCCCACACTCAGTAATAGATGCATCACAGTAGGGCCCCACACTCAGTAATAGATGCATCACAGTAGGGCCCCACACTCAGTAATAGATGCATCAGAGTAGGGCCCCACACACAGTAATAGATGCATCAGAGTAGGGCCCCACACTCAGTAAAAGATGCATCACAGTAGGGTCCCACACTCAGTAATAGATGCATCAGAGTAGGGCCCCACACTCAGTAATACATGCATCAGAGTAGGGCCCCACACTCAGTAATAGATGCATCACAGTAGGGCCCCACACTCAGTAATAGATGAATCAAAGTAGGGCCCCACACTCAGTAATAGATGCATCAGAGTAGGGCCCCACACTCAGTAATAGATGCATCAGAGTAGGGCCCCACACTCAGTAATAGATGCATCAGAGTAGGGCCCCACACTCAGTAATAGATGCATCACAGTAGGGCCCCACACTCAGTAATAGATGCATCACAGTAGGGCCCCACACTCAGTAATAGATGCATCACAGTAGGGCCCCACACTCAGTAATAGATGCATCACAGTAGGGCCCCACACTCAGTAATAGATGCATCAAAGTAGGGCCCCACACTCAGTAATAGATGCATCACAGTAGGGCCCCACACTCAGTAATAGATGCATCAGAGTAGGGCCCCACACTCAGTAATAGATGCATCACAGTAGGGCCCTACACTCAGTAATAGATGCATCAGAGTAGGGCCCCACACTCAGTAATAGATGCATCAGAGTAGGGCCCCACACTCAGTAATAGATGCATGAGAGTAGGGCCCCACACTCAGTAATAGATGCATCAGAGTAGGGCCCCACACTCAGTAATAGATGCATCAAAGTAGGGCCCCACAATCAGTAATAGATGCATCACAGTAGGGCCCCACACTCAGTAATAGATGCATCACAGTAGGGCCCCACACTCAGTAATAGATGCATCACAGTAGGGCCCCACACTCAGTAAAAGATGCATCACAGTAGGGCCCCACACTCAGTAATAGATGCATCAGAGTAGGGCCCCACACTCAGTAATAGATGCATCAGAGTAGGGCCCCACACTCAGTAATAGATGCATCAGAGTAGGGCCGCACACTCAGTAATAGATGCATCACAGTAGGGCCCCACACTCAGTAATAGATTCATCAGAGTAGGGCCCCACACTCAGTAATAGATGCATCAGAGTAGGGCCCCACACTCAGTAATAGATGCATCAGAGTAGGGCCCCACACTCAGTAATAGATGCATCAGAGTAGGGCCCCACACTCAGTAATAGATGCATCACAGTAGGGCCCCACACTCAGTAATAGATGCATCACAGTAGGGCCCCACACTCAGTAATAGATGCATCACAGTAGGGCCCCACACTCAGTAATAGATGCATCACAGTAGGGCCCCACACTCAGTAATAGATGCATCAGAGTAGGGCCCCACACTCAGTAATAGATGCATCAGAGTAGGGCCCCACACTCAGTTATAGATGCATCACAGTAGGGCCCCACACTCAGTAATAGATGCATCAGAGTAGGGCCCCACACTCAGTAATACATGCATCAGAGTAGGGCCCCACACTCAGTAATAGATGCATCACAGTAGGGCCCCACACTCAGTAATAGATGCATCAGAGTAGGGCCCCACACTCAGTAATAGATGCATCAGAGTAGGGCCCCACACTCAGTAATAGATGCAGCAGAGTAGGGCCCCACAATCAGTAATAGATGCATCACAGTAGGGCCCAACACTCAGTAATAGATGCATCAGAGTAGGGCCCCACACTCAGTAATAGATGCATCACAGTAGGGCCCCACACTCAGTAATAGATGCATCACAGTAGGGCCCCACACTCAGTAATAAATGCATCAGAGTAGGGCCCCACTCTCAGTAATAGATGCATCACAGTAGGGCCCCACACTCAGTAATAGATGCATCACACTCAGTAATAGATGCATCACAGTAGGGCCCCACACTCAGTAATAAATGCATCAGAGTAGGGCCCCACTCTCAGTAATAGATGCATCACAGTAGGGCCCCACACTCAGTAATAGATGCATCACAATAGGGCCCCACACTCAGTAATAGATACATCACAGTAGAGCCCCACACTCAGTAATAAATGCATAACAGTAGGGCCCCACACTCAGTAATAGATGCATCACTGTAGGGCCCCACACTCAGTAATAGATGCATCAAAGTAGGGCCACACACTCAGTAATAGATGCATCACAGTAGGGCCCCACACTCAGTAATAGATGCATCACAGTAGGGCCCCACACTCAGTAATGGATGCATCAGAGTAGGACTCCACACTCAGTAATAGATGCATCAGAGTAGGGCCCCACACTCAGTAATAGATGCATCAGAGTAGGGCCCCACACTCAGAAATAGATGCATCAGAGTAGGGCCCCACACTCAGTAATAGATGCATCAGAGTAGGGCCCCACACTCAGTAATAGATGCATCAGAGTAGGGCCCCACACTCAGTAATAGATGCATCAGAGTAGGGCCCCACACTCAGTAATAGATGCATCAGAGTAGGGCCCCACACTCAGTAATAGATGCATCACAGTAGGGCCCCACACTCAGTAATAGATGCATCAGAGTAGGGCCCCACACTCAGTAATAGATGCATCACAGTAGGGCCCCACACTCAGTAATAGATGCATCACAGTAGGGCCCCACACTCAGTAATAGATGCATCACAGTAGGGCCCCACACTCAGTAATAGATGCATCAGAGTAGGGCCCCACACTCAGTTATAGATGCATCACAGTAGGGCCCCACACTCAGTAATAGATGCATCACAGTAGGGCCCCACACTCAGTAATAGATGCATCACAGTAGGGCCCCACACTCAGTAATAGATGCATCACAGTAGGGCCCCACACTCAGTAATAGATACATCAGAGTAGGGCCCCACACTCAGTAATAGATGCATCACAGTAGGGCCCCACACTCAGTAATAGATGCATCACAGTAGGGCCCCACACTCAGTAATAGATGCATCAGAGTAGGGCCCCACACTCAGTAATAGATGCATGAGAGTAGGGCCCCACACTCAGTAATAGATGCATCAGAGTAGGGCCCCACACTCAGTAATAGATGCATCACAGTAGGGCCCCACACTCAGTAATAGATGCATCACAGTAGGGCCCCACACTCAGTAATAGATGCATCACAGTAGGGCCCCACACTCAGTAATAGATGCATCACAGTAGGGCCCCACACTCAGTAATAGATGCATCACAGTAGGGCCCCACACTCAGTAATAGATGCATCACAGTAGGGCCCCACACTCAGTAATAGATGCATCAGAGTAGGGCCCCACACTCAGTAATAGATGCATCAGAGTAGGGCCCCACACTCAGTAATAGATGCATCAGAGTAGGGCCCCACACTCAGTAATAGATGCATCAGAGTAGGGCCCCACACTCAGTAATAGATGCATCACAGTAGGGCCCCACACTCAGTAATAGATGCATCACAGTAGGGCCCCACACTCAGTAATAGATGCATCACAGTAGGGCCCCACACTCAGTAATAGATGCATCACAGTAGGGCCCCACACTCAGTAATAGATGCATCACAGTAGGGCCCCACACTCAGTAATAGATGCATCACAGTAGGGCCCCACACTCAGTAATAGATGCATCAGAGTGGGGCCCCACACTCAGTAATAGATGCATCACAGTAGGGCCCCACACTCAGTAATAGATGCATCACAGTAGGGCCCCACACTCAGTAATAGATGCATCACAGTAGGGCCCCACACTCAGTAATAGATGCATCAAAGTAGGGCCCCACACTCAGTAATAGATGCATCACAGTAGGGCCCCACACTCAGTAATAGATGCATCACAGTAGGGCCCCACACTCAGTAATAGATGCATCAGAGTAGGGCCCCACACTCAGTAATAGAATCATGAGAGTAGGGCCCCACACTCAGTAATAGATGCATCACAGTAGGGCCCCACACTCAGTAATAGATGCATCACAGTAGGGCCCCACACTCAGTAATAGATGCATCACAGTAGGGCCCCACACTCAGTAATAGATGCATCAGAGTAGGGCCCCACACTCAGTAATAGATGCATCAGAGTAGGGCCCCACACTCAGTAATAGATGCATCAGAGTAGGGCCCCACACTCAGTAATAGATGCATCAGAGTGGGGCCCCACACTCAGTAATAGATGCATCAGAGTGGGGCCCCACACTCAGTAATAGATGCATCACAGTAGGGCCCCACACTCAGTAATAGATGCATCAGAGTAGGGCCCCACACTCAGTAATAGATGCATCACAGTAGGGCCCCACACTCAGTAATAGATGCATCAGAGTAGGGCCCCACACTCAGTAATAGATGCATGTGAGTAGGGCCCCACACTCAGTAATAGATGCATCAGAGTAGGGCCCCACACTCAGTAATAGATGCATCACAGTAGGGCCCCACACTCAGTAATAGATGCATCACAGTAGGGCCCCACAATCAGTAATAGATGCATCACAGTAGGGCCCCACACTCAGTAATAGATGCATCACAGTAGGGCCCCACACTCAGTAATAGATGCATCACAGTAGGGCCCCACACTCAGTAATAGATGCATCAGAGTAGGGCCCCACACTCAGTAATAGATGCATCAGAGTAGGGCCCCACACTCAGTAATAGATGCATCACAGTAGGGCCCCACACTCAGTAATAGATGCATCACAGTAGGGCCCCACACTCAGTAATAGATGCATCACAGTAGGGCCCCACACTCAGTAATAGATGCATCAGAGTAGGGCCCCACACTCAGTAATAGATGCATCACAGTAGGGCCCCACACTCAGTAATAGATGCATCAAAGTAGGGCTCCACACTCAGTAATAGATGCATCACAGTAGGGCCCCACACTCAGTAATAGATGCATCAGAGTAGGGCCCCACACTCAGTAATAGATGCATCACAGTAGGGCCCTACACTCAGTAATAGATGCATCAGAGTAGGGCCCCACACTCAGTAATAGATGCATCAGAGTAGGGCCCCACACTCAGTAATAGATGCATGAGAGTAGGGCCCCACACTCAGTAATAGATGCATCAGAGTAGGGCCCCACACTCAGTAATAGATGCATCAAAGTAGGGCCCCACAATCAGTAATAGATGCATCACAGTAGGGCCCCACACTCAGTAATAGATGCATCACAGTAGGGCCCCACACTCAGTAATAGATGCATCACAGTAGGGCCCCACACTCAGTAATAGATGCATCAGAGTAGGGCCCCACACTCAGTAATAGATGCATCAGAGTAGGGCCCCACACTCAGTAATAGATGCATCAGAGTAGGGCCCCACACTCAGTAATAGATGCATCAGAGTAGGGCCGCACACTCAGTAATAGATGCATCACAGTAGGGCCCCACACTCAGTAATAGATTCATCAGAGTAGGGCCCCACACTCAGTAATAGATGCATCAGAGTAGGGCCCCACACTCAGTAATAGATGCATCAGAGTAGGGCCCCACACTCAGTAATAGATGCATCAGAGTAGGGCCCCACACTCAGTAATAGATGCATCAGAGTAGGGCCCCACACTCAGTAATAGATGCATCACAGTAGGGCCCCACACTCAGTAATAGATGCATCACAGTAGGGCCCCACACTCAGTAATAGATGCATCAGAGTAGGGCCCCACACTCAGTAATAGATGCATCAGAGTAGGGCCCCACACTCAGTAATAGATGCATCAGAGTAGGGCCCCACACTCAGTTATAGATGCATCACAGTAGGGCCCCACACTCAGTAATAGATGCATCAGAGTAGGGCCCCAAACTCAGTAATACATGCATCAGAGTAGGGCCCCACACTCAGTAATAGATGCATCAGAGTAGGGCCCCACACTCAGTAATAGATGCATCAGAGTAGGGCCCCACACTCAGTAATAGATGCAGCAGAGTAGGGCCCCACAATCAGTAATAGATGCATTACAGTAGGGCCCAACACTCAGTAATAGATGCATCAGAGTAGGGCCCCACACTCAGTAATAGATGCATCACAGTAGGGCCCCACACTCAGTAATAGATGCATCACAGTAGGGCCCCACACTCAGTAATAAATGCATCAGAGTAGGGCCCCACTCTCAGTAATAGATGCATCACAGTAGGGCCCCACACTCAGTAATAGATGCATCACACTCAGTAATAGATGCATCACAGTAGGGCCCCACACTCAGTAATAAATGCATCAGAGTAGGGCCCCACTCTCAGTAATAGATGCATCACAGTAGGGCCCCACACTCAGTAATAGATGCATCACAATAGGGCCCCACACTCAGTAATAGATACATCACAGTAGAGCCCCACACTCAGTAATAAATGCATCAGAGTAGGGCCCCACACTCAGTAATAGATGCATCAGAGTAGGGCCCCACACTCAGTAATAGATGCATCAGAGTAGGGCCCCACACTCAGTTATAGATGCATCAGAGTAGGGCCCCACACTCAGTAATAGATGCATCAGAGTAGGGCCCCACACTCAGAAATAGATGCATCAGAGTAGGGCCCCACACTCAGTAATAGATGCATCAGAGTAGGGCCCCACACTCAGTAATACATGCATCACAGTAGGGCCCCACACTCAGTAATAGATGCATCAGAGTAGGGCCCCACACTCAGTAATAGATGCATCAGAGTAGGGCCCCAAACTCAGTAATAGATGCATCACAGTAGGACCCCACACTCAGTAATAGATGCATCACAGTAGGGCCCCACACTCAGTAATAGATGCATCAGAGAAGGGCCTCACACTCAGTAATAGATGCATCACAGTAGGGCCCCACACTCAGTAATACATACATCACAGTAGGGCCCCACACTCAGTAATAGATGCATCACAGTAGGGCCCCACACTCAGTAATAGATGCTTCACAGTAGGGCCCCACACTCAGTAATAGATGCATCACAGTAGGGCCCACACTTAGTAATAGATGCATCAGAGTAGGGCCCCACACTCAGTAATAGATGCATCAGAGTAGGGCCCCACACTCAGTAATAGATGCATCACAGTAGGGCCCCACACTCAGTAATAGATGCATCACAGTAGGGCCCCACACTCAGAAATAGATTCATCAGAGAAGGGCCTCACACTCAGTAATAGATGCATCAGAGTAGGGCCCCACACTCAGTAATAGATGCATCAGAGTAGGGCCCCACACTCAGTAATAGATGCATCAGAGTAGGGCCCCACACTCAGTAATAGATGCATCACAGTAGGGCCCCACACTCAGTAATAGATGCATCACAGTAGGGCCCCACACTCAGTAATAGATGCATCACAGTAGGGCCCCACACTCAGTAATAGATGCTTCACAGTAGGGCCCCACACTCAGTAATAGATGCATCACAGTAGGGCCCACACTCAGTAATAGATGCATCAGAGTAGGGCCCCACACTCAGTAATAGATGCATCAGAGTAGGGCCCCACACTCAGTAATAGATGCATCACAGTAGGGCCCCACACTCAGTAATAGATGCATCACAGTAGGGCCCCACACTCAGAAATAGATTCATCAGAGAAGGGCCTCACACTCAGTAATAGATGCATCACAGTAGGGCCCCACACTCAGTAATAGATGCATCACAGTAGGGCCCCACACTCAGTAATAGATGCATCACAGTAGGGCCCCACACTCAGTAATAGATGCATCACAGTAGGGCCCCACACTCAGTAATAGATGCATCACAGTAGGGCCCCACACTCAGTAATAGATGCATCACAGTAGGGCCCCACACTCAGTAATAGATGCATCACAGTAGGGCCCCACACTCAGTAATAGATTCATCACAGTAGGGCCCCACACTCAGTAATAGGTGCATCACAGTAGGGCCCCACAATCAGTAATAGATGCATCACAGTAGGGCCCCACACTCAGTAATAGGTGCATCACAGTAGGGCCCCACAATCAGTAATAGATGCATCACAGTAGGGCCCCACACTCAGTAATAGATTCATCAAAGTAGGGCACCACACTCAGTAATAGATGCATCACAGTAGGGCCCCACACTCAGTAATAGATGCATCACAGTAGGGCCCCACACTCAGTATTAGATGCATCACAGTAGGGCCCCACACTCAGTAATAGATGCATCACAGTAGGGCCCCACACTCAGTAATATATGCATCAGAGTAGGGCCCCACACTCAGTAATAGATGCATCACAGTTGGGCCCCACACTCAGTAATAAATGCATCAGAGTAGGGCCCCAAACTCAGTAATAGATGTATCACAGTAGGGCCCCACACTCAGTAATAGATGCATCAGAGTAGGGCCCCACACTCAGTAATAGATGCATCAGAGCAGGGCCCCACACTCAGTAATAGATGCATCACTGTAGGGCCCCACACTCAGTAATAGATGCATCAAAGTAGGGCCACACACTCAGTAATAGATGCATCACAGTAGGGCCCCACACTCAGTAATAGATGCATCACAGTAGGGCCCCACACTCAGTAATGGATGCATCAGAGTAGGACTCCACACTCAGTAATAGATGCATCAGAGTAGGGCCCCACACTCAGTAATAGATGCATCAGAGTAGGGCCCCACACTCAGAAATAGATGCATCAGAGTAGGGCCCCACACTCAGTAAAAGATGCATCAGAGTAGGGCCCCACACTCAGTAATAGATGCATCAGAGTAGGGCCCCACACTCAGTAATAGATGCATCAGAGTAGGGCCCCACACTCAGTAATAGATGCATCAGAGTAGGGCCCCACACTCAGTAATAGATGCATCAGAGTAGGGCCCCACACTCAGTAATAGATGCATCACAGTAGGGCCCCACACTCAGTAATAGATGCATCACAGTAGGGCCCCACACTCAGTAATAGATGCATCAGAGTAGGGCCCCACACTCAGTAATAGATGCATCAGAGTAGGGCCCCACACTCAGTAATAGATGCATCAGAGTAGGGCCCCACACTCAGTTATAGATGCATCACAGTAGGGTCCCACACTCAGTAATAGATGCATCAGAGTAGGGCCCCACACTCAGTAATAGATGCATCAGAGTAGGGCCCCACACTCAGTAATAGATGCATCAGAGTAGGGCCCCACACTCAGTAATAGATGCAGCAGAGTAGGGCCCCACAATCAGTAATAGATGCATTACAGTAGGGCCCCACTCTCAGTAATAGATGCATCAGAGTAGGGCCCCACTCTCAGTAATAGATGCATCACAGTAGGGCCCCACACTCAGTAATAGATGCATCACAGTAGGGCCCCACACTCAGTAATAAATGCATCAGAGTAGGGCCCCACTCTCAGTAACAGATGCATCACAGTAGGGCCCCACACTCAGTAATAGATGAATCAAAGTAGGGCCCCACACTCAGTAATAGATGCATCAGAGTAGGGCCCCACACTCAGTAATAGATGCATCAGAGTAGGGCCCCACACTCAGTAATAGATGCATCAGAGTAGGGCCCCACACTCAGTAATAGATGCATCACAGTAGGGCCCCACAGTCAGTAATAGATGCATCACAGTAGGGCCCCACACTCAGTAATAGATGCATCACAGTAGGGCCCCACACTCAGTAATAGATGCATCACAGTAGGGCCCCACACTCAGTAATAGATGCATCAAAGTAGGGCCCCACACTCAGTAATAGATGCATCACAGTAGGGCCCCACACTCAGTAATAGATGCATCAGAGTAGGGCCCCACACTCAGTAATAGATGCATCACAGTAGGGCCCTACACTCAGTAATAGATGCATCAGAGTAGGGCCCCACACTCAGTAATAGATGCATCAGAGTAGGGCCCCACACTCAGTAATAGATGCATGAGAGTAGGGCCCCACACTCAGTAATAGATGCATCAGAGTAGGGCCCCACACTCAGTAATAGATGCATCAAAGTAGGGCCCCACAATCAGTAATAGATGCATCACAGTAGGGCCCCACACTCAGTAATAGATGCATCACAGTAGGGCCCCACACTCAGTAATAGATGCATCACAGTAGGGCCCCACACTCAGTAATAGATGCATCAGAGTAGGGCCCCACACTCAGTAATAGATGCATCAGAGTAGGGCCCCACACTCAGTAATAGATGCATCAGAGTGGGGCCCCACACTCAGTAATAGATGCATCAGAGTGGGGCCCCACACTCAGTAATAGATGCATCACAGTAGGGCCCCACACTCAGTAATAGATGCATCAGAGTAGGGCCCCACACTCAGTAATAGATGCATCACAGTAGGGCCCCACACTCAGTAATAGATGCATCAGAGTAGGGCCCCACACTCAGTAATAGATGCATGTGAGTAGGGCCCCACACTCAGTAATAGATGCATCAGAGTAGGGCCCCACACTCAGTAATAGATGCATCACAGTAGGGCCCCACACTCAGTAATAGATGCATCACAGTAGGGCCCCACAATCAGTAATAGATGCATCACAGTAGGGCCCCACACTCAGTAATAGATGCATCACAGTAGGGCCCCACACTCAGTAATAGATGCATCACAGTAGGGCCCCACACTCAGTAATAGATGCATCAGAGTAGGGCCCCACACTCAGTAATAGATGCATCAGAGTAGGGCCCCACACTCAGTAATAGATGCATCACAGTAGGGCCCCACACTCAGTAATAGATGCATCACAGTAGGGCCCCACACTCAGTAATAGATGCATCACAGTAGGGCCCCACACTCAGTAATAGATGCATCAGAGTAGGGCCCCACACTCAGTAATAGATGCATCACAGTAGGGCCCCACACTCAGTAATAGATGCATCAAAGTAGGGCTCCACACTCAGTAATAGATGCATCACAGTAGGGCCCCACACTCAGTAATAGATGCATCAGAGTAGGGCCCCACACTCAGTAATAGATGCATCACAGTAGGGCCCTACACTCAGTAATAGATGCATCAGAGTAGGGCCCCACACTCAGTAATAGATGCATCAGAGTAGGGCCCCACACTCAGTAATAGATGCATGAGAGTAGGGCCCCACACTCAGTAATAGATGCATCAGAGTAGGGCCCCACACTCAGTAATAGATGCATCAAAGTAGGGCCCCACAATCAGTAATAGATGCATCACAGTAGGGCCCCACACTCAGTAATAGATGCATCACAGTAGGGCCCCACACTCAGTAATAGATGCATCACAGTAGGGCCCCACACTCAGTAATAGATGCATCAGAGTAGGGCCCCACACTCAGTAATAGATGCATAAGAGTAGGGCCCCACACTCAGTAATAGATGCATCAGAGTAGGGCCCCACACTCAGTAATAGATGCATCAGAGTAGGGCCGCACACTCAGTAATAGATGCATCACAGTAGGGCCCCACACTCAGTAATAGATTCATCAGAGTAGGGCCCCACACTCAGTAATAGATGCATCAGAGTAGGGCCCCACACTCAGTAATAGATGCATCAGAGTAGGGCCCCACACTCAGTAATAGATGCATCAGAGTAGGGCCCCACACTCAGTAATAGATGCATCAGAGTAGGGCCCCACACTCAGTAATAGATGCATCACAGTAGGGCCCCACACTCAGTAATAGATGCATCACAGTAGGGCCCCACACTCAGTAATAGATGCATCAGAGTAGGGCCCCACACTCAGTAATAGATGCATCAGAGTAGGGCCCCACACTCAGTAATAGATGCATCAGAGTAGGGCCCCACACTCAGTTATAGATGCATCACAGTAGGGCCCCACACTCAGTAATAGATGCATCAGAGTAGGGCCCCAAACTCAGTAATACATGCATCAGAGTAGGGCCCCACACTCAGTAATAGATGCATCAGAGTAGGGCCCCACACTCAGTAATAGATGCATCAGAGTAGGGCCCCACACTCAGTAATAGATGCAGCAGAGTAGGGCCCCACAATCAGTAATAGATGCATTACAGTAGGGCCCAACACTCAGTAATAGATGCATCAGAGTAGGGCCCCACACTCAGTAATAGATGCATCACAGTAGGGCCCCACACTCAGTAATAGATGCATCACAGTAGGGCCCCACACTCAGTAATAAATGCATCAGAGTAGGGCCCCACTCTCAGTAATAGATGCATCACAGTAGAGCCCCACACTCAGTAATAGATGCATCACACTCAGTAATAGATGCATCACAGTAGGGCCCCACACTCAGTAATAAATGCATCAGAGTAGGGCCCCACTCTCAGTAATAGATGCATCACAGTAGGGCCCCACACTCAGTAATAGATGCATCACAATAGGGCCCCACACTCAGTAATAGATACATCACAGTAGAGCCCCACACTCAGTAATAAATGCATCAGAGTAGGGCCCCACACTCAGTAATAGATGCATCAGAGTAGGGCCCCACACTCAGTAATAGATGCATCAGAGTAGGGCCCCACACTCAGTTATAGATGCATCAGAGTAGGGCCCCACACTCAGTAATAGATGCATCAGAGTAGGGCCCCACACTCAGAAATAGATGCATCAGAGTAGGGCCCCACACTCAGTAATAGATGCATCAGAGTAGGGCCCCACACTCAGTAATACATGCATCACAGTAGGGCCCCACACTCAGTAATAGATGCATCAGAGTAGGGCCCCACACTCAGTAATAGATGCATCAGAGTAGGGCCCCAAACTCAGTAATAGATGCATCACAGTAGGACCCCACACTCAGTAATAGATGCATCACAGTAGGGCCCCACACTCAGTAATAGATGCATCAGAGAAGGGCCTCACACTCAGTAATAGATGCATCACAGTAGGGCCCCACACTCAGTAATACATACATCAAAGTAGGGCCCCACACTCAGTAATAGATGCATCACAGTAGGGCCCCACACTCAGTAATAGATGCTTCACAGTAGGGCCCCACACTCAGTAATAGATGCATCACAGTAGGGCCCACACTTAGTAATAGATGCATCAGAGTAGGGCCCCACACTCAGTAATAGATGCATCAGAGTAGGGCCCCACACTCAGTAATAGATGCATCACAGTAGGGCCCCACACTCAGTAATAGATGCATCACAGTAGGGCCCCACACTCAGAAATAGATTCATCAGAGAAGGGCCTCACACTCAGTAATAGATGCATCAGAGTAGGGCCCCACACTCAGTAATAGATGCATCAGAGTAGGGCCCCACACTCAGTAATAGATGCATAAGAGTAGGGCCCCACACTCAGTAATAGATGCATCACAGTAGGGCCCCACACTCAGTAATAGATGCATCACAGTAGGGCCCCACACTCAGTAATAGATGCATCACAGTAGGGCCCCACACTCAGTAATAGATGCTTCACAGTAGGGCCCCACACTCAGTAATAGATGCATCACAGTAGGGCCCACACTCAGTAATAGATGCATCAGAGTAGGGCCCCACACTCAGTAATAGATGCATCAGAGTAGGGCCCCACACTCAGTAATAGATGCATCACAGTAGGGCCCCACACTCAGTAATAGATGCATCACAGTAGGGCCCCACACTCAGAAATAGATTCATCAGAGAAGGGCCTCACACTCAGTAATAGATGCATCACAGTAGGGCCCTACACTCAGTAATAGATGCATCACAGTAGGGCCCCACACTCAGTAATAGATGCATCACAGTAGGGCCCCACACTCAGTAATAGATGCATCACAGTAGGGCCCCACACTCAGTAATAGATGCATCACAGTAGGGCCCCACACTCAGTAATAGATGCATCACAGTAGGGCCCCACACTCAGTAATAGATGCATCACAGTAGGGCCCCACACTCAGTAATAGATTCATCACAGTAGGGCCCCACACTCAGTAATAGGTGCATCACAGTAGGGCCCCACAATCAGTAATAGATGCATCACAGTAGGGCCCCACACTCAGTAATAGGTGCATCACAGTAGGGCCCCACAATCAGTAATAGATGCATCACAGTAGGGCCCCACACTCAGTAATAGATTCATCAAAGTAGGGCACCACACTCAGTAATAGATGCATCACAGTAGGGCCCCACACTCAGTAATAGATGCATCACAGTAGGGCCCCACACTCAGTATTAGATGCATCACAGTAGGGCCCCACACTCAGTAATAGATGCATCACAGTAGGGCCCCACACTCAGTAATATATGCATCAGAGTAGGGCCCCACACTCAGTAATAGATGCATCACAGTTGGGCCCCACACTCAGTAATAAATGCATCAGAGTAGGGCCCCAAACTCAGTAATAGATGTATCACAGTAGGGCCCCACACTCAGTAATAGATGCATCAGAGTAGGGCCCCACACTCAGTAATAGATGCATCAGAGCAGGGCCCCACACTCAGTAATAGATGCATCACTGTAGGGCCCCACACTCAGTAATAGATGCATCAAAGTAGGGCCACACACTCAGTAATAGATGCATCACAGTAGGGCCCCACACTCAGTAATAGATGCATCACAGTAGGGCCCCACACTCAGTAATGGATGCATCAGAGTAGGACTCCACACTCAGTAATAGATGCATCAGAGTAGGGCCCCACACTCAGTAATAGATGCATCAGAGTAGGGCCCCACACTCAGAAATAGATGCATCAGAGTAGGGCCCCACACTCAGTAAAAGATGCATCAGAGTAGGGCCCCACACTCAGTAATAGATGCATCAGAGTAGGGCCCCACACTCAGTAATAGATGCATCAGAGTAGGGCCCCACACTCAGTAATAGATGCATCAGAGTAGGGCCCCACACTCAGTAATAGATGCATCAGAGTAGGGCCCCACACTCAGTAATAGATGCATCACAGTAGGGCCCCACACTCAGTAATAGATGCATCACAGTAGGGCCCCACACTCAGTAATAGATGCATCAGAGTAGGGCCCCACACTCAGTAATAGATGCATCAGAGTAGGGCCCCACACTCAGTAATAGATGCATCAGAGTAGGGCCCCACACTCAGTTATAGATGCATCACAGTAGGGTCCCACACTCAGTAATAGATGCATCAGAGTAGGGCCCCACACTCAGTAATAGATGCATCAGAGTAGGGCCCCACACTCAGTAATAGATGCATCAGAGTAGGGCCCCACACTCAGTAATAGATGCAGCAGAGTAGGGCCCCACAATCAGTAATAGATGCATTACAGTAGGGCCCCACTCTCAGTAATAGATGCATCAGAGTAGGGCCCCACTCTCAGTAATAGATGCATCACAGTAGGGCCCCACACTCAGTAATAGATGCATCACAGTAGGGCCCCACACTCAGTAATAAATGCATCAGAGTAGGGCCCCACTCTCAGTAACAGATGCATCACAGTAGGGCCCCACACTCAGTAATAGATGAATCAAAGTAGGGCCCCACACTCAGTAATAGATGCATCAGAGTAGGGCCCCACACTCAGTAATAGATGCATCAGAGTAGGGCCCCACACTCAGTAATAGATGCATCAGAGTAGGGCCCCACACTCAGTAATAGATGCATCACAGTAGGGCCCCACAGTCAGTAATAGATGCATCACAGTAGGGCCCCACACTCAGTAATAGATGCATCACAGTAGGGCCCCACACTCAGTAATAGATGCATCACAGTAGGGCCCCACACTCAGTAATAGATGCATCAAAGTAGGGCCCCACACTCAGTAATAGATGCATCACAGTAGGGCCCCACACTCAGTAATAGATGCATCAGAGTAGGGCCCCACACTCAGTAATAGATGCATCACAGTAGGGCCCTACACTCAGTAATAGATGCATCAGAGTAGGGCCCCACACTCAGTAATAGATGCATCAGAGTAGGGCCCCACACTCAGTAATAGATGCATGAGAGTAGGGCCCCACACTCAGTAATAGATGCATCAGAGTAGGGCCCCACACTCAGTAATAGATGCATCAAAGTAGGGCCCCACAATCAGTAATAGATGCATCACAGTAGGGCCCCACACTCAGTAATAGATGCATCACAGTAGGGCCCCACACTCAGTAATAGATGCATCACAGTAGGGCCCCACACTCAGTAAAAGATGCATCACAGTAGGGCCCCACACTCAGTAATAGATGCATCAGAGTAGGGCCCCACACTCAGTAATAGATGCATCAGAGTAGGGCCCCACACTCAGTAATAGATGCATCAGAGTAGGGCCGCACACTCAGTAATAGATGCATCACAGTAGGGCCCCACACTCAGTAATAGATTCATCAGAGTAGGGCCCCACACTCAGTAATAGATGCATCAGAGTAGGGCCCCACACTCAGTAATAGATGCATCAGAGTAGGGCCCCACACTCAGTAATAGATGCATCAGAGTAGGGCCCCACACTCAGTAATAGATGCATCACAGTAGGGCCCCACACTCAGTAATAGATGCATCACAGTAGGGCCCCACACTCAGTAATAGATGCATCACAGTAGGGCCCCACACTCAGTAATAGATGCATCAGAGTAGGGCCCCACACTCAGTAATAGATGCATCAGAGTAGGGCCCCACACTCAGTAATAGATGCATCAGAGTAGGGCCCCACACTCAGTTATAGATGCATCACAGTAGGGCCCCACACTCAGTAATAGATGCATCAGAGTAGGGCCCCACACTCAGTAATACATGCATCAGAGTAGGGCCCCACACTCAGTAATAGATGCATCAGAGTAGGGCCCCACACTCAGTAATAGATGCATCAGAGTAGGGCCCCACACTCAGTAATAGATGCAGCAGAGTAGGGCCCCACAATCAGTAATAGATGCATCACAGTAGGGCCCAACACTCAGTAATAGATGCATCAGAGTAGGGCCCCACACTCAGTAATAGATGCATCACAGTAGGGCCCCACACTCAGTAATAGATGCATCACAGTAGGGCCCCACACTCAGTAATAAATGCATCAGAGTAGGGCCCCACACTCAGTAATAGATGCATCACAGTAGGGCCCCACACTCAGTAATAGATGCATCACACTCAGTAATAGATGCATCACAGTAGGGCCCCACACTCAGTAATAAATGCATCAGAGTAGGGCCCCACTCTCAGTAATAGATGCATCACAGTAGGGCCCCACACTCAGTAATAGATGCATCACAATAGGGCCCCACACTCAGTAATAGATACATCACAGTAGAGCCCCACACTCAGTAATAAATGCATCAGAGTAGGGCCCCACACTCAGTAATAGATGCATCAGAGTAGGGCCCCACACTCAGTAATAGATGCATCAGAGTAGGGCCCCACACTCAGTTATAGATGCATCAGAGTAGGGCCCCACACTCAGTAATAGATGCATCAGAGTAGGGCCCCACACTCAGTAATAGATGCATCAGAGTAGGGCCCCACACTCAGTAATAGATGCATCACAGTAGGGCCCCACACTCAGTAATATATGCATCAAAGTAGGGCCCCACACTCAGTAATAGATGCATCACAGTAGGGCCCCACACTCAGTAATAAATGCATCAGAGTAGGGCCCCAAACTCAGTAATAGATGTATCACAGTAGGGCCCCACACTCAGTAATAGATGCATCAGAGTAGGGCCCCACACTCAGTAATAGATGCATCAGAGCAGGGCCCCACACTCAGTAATAGATGCATCACTGTAGGGCCCCACACTCAGTAATAGATGCATCAAAGTAGGGCCACACACTCAGTAATAGATGCATCACAGTAGGGCCCCACACTCAGTAATAGATGCATCACAGTAGGGCCCCACACTCAGTAATGGATGCATCAGAGTAGGACTCCACACTCAGTAATAGATGCATCAGAGTAGGGCCCCACACTCAGTAATAGATGCATCAGAGTAGGGCCCCACACTCAGAAATAGATGCATCAGAGTAGGGCCCCACACTCAGTAATAGATGCATCAGAGTAGGGCCCCACACTCAGTAATAGATGCATCAGAGTAGGGCCCCACACTCAGTAATAGATGCATCAGAGTAGGGCCCCACACTCAGTAATAGATGCATCAGAGTAGGGCCCCACACTCAGTAATAGATGCATCACAGTAGGGCCCCACACTCAGTAATAGATGCATCACAGTAGGGCCCCACACTCAGTAATAGATGCATCAGAGTAGGGCCCCACACTCAGTAATAGATGCATCAGAGTAGGGCCCCACACTCAGTAATAGATGCATCAGAGTAGGGCCCCACACTCAGTTATAGATGCATCACAGTAGGGCCCCACACTCAGTAATAGATGCATCAGAGTAGGGCCCCACACTCAGTAATACATGCATCAGAGTAGGGCCCCACACTCAGTAATAGATGCATCAGAGTAGGGCCCCACACTCAGTAATAGATGCATCAGAGTAGGGCCCCACACTCAGTAATAGATGCAGCAGAGTAGGGCCCCACAATCAGTAATAGATGCATTACAGTAGGGCCCCACACTCAGTAATAGATGCATCAGAGTAGGGCCCCACTCTCAGTAATAGATGCATCACAGTAGGGCCCCACACTCAGTAATAGATGCATCACAGTAGGGCCCCACACTCAGTAATAAATGCATCAGAGTAGGGCCCCACTCTCAGTAATAGATGCATCACAGTAGGGCCCCACACTCAGTAATAGATGAATCAGAGTAGGGCCCCACACTCAGTAATAGATGCATCAGAGTAGGGCCCCACACTCAGTAATAGATGCATCAGAGTAGGGCCCCACACTCAGTAATAGATGCATCACAGTAGGGCCCCACACTCAGTAATAGATGCATCACAGTAGGGCCCCACACTCAGTAATAGATGCATCACAGTAGGGCCCCACACTCAGTAATAGATGCATCAGAGTAGGGCCCCACACTCAGTAATAGATGCATCACAGTAGGGCCCCACACTCAGTAATAGACGCATCAAAGTAGGGCCCCACACTCAGTAATAGATGCATCACAGTAGGGCCCCACACTCAGTAATAGATGCATCAGAGTAGGGCCCCACACTCAGTAATAGATGCATCACAGTAGGGCCCTACACTCAGTAATAGATGCATCAGAGTAGGGCCCCACACTCAGTAATAGATGCATCAGAGTAGGGCCCCACACTCAGTAATAGATGCATGAGAGTAGGGCCCCACACTCAGTAATAGATGCATCAGAGTAGGGCCCCACACTCAGTAATAGATGCATCAAAGTAGGGCCCCACAATCAGTAATAGATGCATCACAGTAGGGCCCCACACTCAGTAATAGATGCATCACAGTAGGGCCCCACACTCAGTAATAGATGCATCACAGTAGGGCCCCACACTCAGTAATAGATGCATCAGAGTAGGGCCCCACACTCAGTAATAGATGCATCAGAGTAGGGCCCCACACTCAGTAATAGATGCATCAGAGTAGGGCCCCACACTCAGTAATAGATGCATCAGAGTAGGGCCGCACACTCAGTAATAGATGCATCACAGTAGGGCCCCACACTCAGTAATAGATTCATCAGAGTAGGGCCCCACACTCAGTAATAGATGCATCAGAGTAGGGCCCCACACTCAGTAATAGATGCATCAGAGTAGGGCCCCACACTCAGTAATAGATGCATCAGAGTAGGGCCCCACACTCAGTAATAGATGCATCAGAGTAGGGCCCCACACTCAGTAATAGATGCATCACAGTAGGGCCCCACACTCAGTAATAGATGCATCAGAGTAGGGCCCCACACTCAGTAATAGATGCATCAGAGTAGGGCCCCACACTCAGTAATAGATGCATCAGAGTAGGGCCCCACACTCAGTAATAGATGCATCAGAGTGGGGCCCCACACTCAGTAATAGATGCATCACAGTGGGGCCCCACACTCAGTAATAGATGCATCAGAGTAGGGCCCCACACTCAGTAATAGATGCATCAGAGTAGGGCCCCACACTCAGTAATAGATGCATCACAGTAGGGCCCCACACTCAGTAATAGATGCATCACAGTAGGGCCCCACACTCAGTAATAGATGCATCACAGTAGGGCCCCACACTCAGTAATAGATGCATCACAGTAGGGCCCCACACTCAGTAATAGATGCATCACAGTAGGGCCCCACACTCAGTAATAGATGCATCACAGTAGGGCCCCACACTCAGTAATAGATGCATCAGAGTAGGGCCCCACACTCAGTAATAGATGCATGTGAGTAGGGCCCCACACTCAGTAATAGATGCATCAGAGTAGGGCCCCACACTCAGTAATAGATGCATCACAGTAGGGCCCCACACTCAGTAATAGATGCATCACAGTAGGGCCCCACAATCAGTAATAGATGCATCAGAGTAGGGCCCCACACTCAGTAATAGATGCATCACAGTAGGGCCCCACACTCAGTAATAGATGCATCACAGTTGGGCCCCACACTCAGTAATAGATGCATCACAGTAGGGCCCCACACTCAGTAATAGATGCATCACAGTAGGGCCCCACACTCAGTAATAGATGCATCAGAGTAGGGCATCACACTCAGTAATAGATGCATCACAGTAGGGCCCCACACTCAGTAATAGATGCATCACAGTAGGGCCCCACACTCAGTAATAGATGCATCACAGTAGGGCCCCACACTCAGTAATAGATGCATCACAGTAGGGCCCCACACTCAGTAATAGATGCATCACAGTAGGGCCCCACACTCAGTAATAGATGCATCAGAGTAGGGCCCCATACTCAGTAATAGATGCATCACAGTAGGGCCCCACACTCAGTAATAGATGCATCAGAGTAGGGCCCCACACTCAGTAATAGATGCATCACAGTAGGGCCCCACACTCAGTAATAGATGCATCAGAGTAGGGCCCCACACTCAGTAATAGAATCATGAGAGTAGGGCCCCACACTCAGTAATAGATGCATCACAGTAGGGCCCCACACTCAGTAATAGATGCATCACAGTAGGGCCCCACACTCAGTAATAGATGCATCACAGTAGGGCCCCACACTCAGTAATAGATGCATCAGAGTAGGGCCCCACACACAGTAATAGATGCATCAGAGTAGGGCCCCACACTCAGTAAAAGATGCATCAGAGTAGGGCCCCACACTCAGTAATAGATGCATGAGAGTAGGGCCCCACACTCAGCAATAGATGCATCACAGTAGGGCCCCACACTCACTAATAGATGCATCACAGTAGGGCCCCACACTCAGTAATAGATGCATCACAGTAGGGCCCCACACTCAGTAATAGATGCATCACAGTAGGGCCCCACACTCAGTAATAGATGCATCAGAGTAGGGCCCCACACTCAGTAATAGATGCATCAGAGTAGGGCCCCACACTCAGTAATAGATGCATCAGAGTAGGGCCCCACACTCAGTTATAGATGCATCACAGTAGGGCCCCACACTCAGTAATAGATGCATCAGAGTAGGGCCCCACACTCAGTAATACATGCATCAGAGTAGGGCCCCACACTCAGTAATAGATGCATCAGAGTAGGGCCCCACACTCAGTAATAGATGCATCACAGTAGGGCCCCACACTCAGTAATAGATGCATCACAGTAGGGCCCCACACTCAGTAATAGATGCATCAGAGTAGGGCCCCACACTCAGTAATAGAATCATGAGAGTAGGGCCCCACACTCAGTAATAGATGCATCACAGTAGGGCCCCACACTCAGTAATAGATGCATCACAGTAGGGCCCCACACTCAGTAATAGATGCATCACAGTAGGGCCCCACACTCAGTAATAGATGCATCAGAGTAGGGCCCCACACACAGTAATAGATGCATCAGAGTAGGGCCCCACACTCAGTAAAAGATGCATCAGAGTAGGGCCCCACACTCAGTAATAGATGCATGAGAGTAGGGCCCCACACTCAGCAATAGATGCATCACAGTAGGGCCCCACACTCAGTAATAGATGCATCACAGTAGGGCCCCACACTCAGTAATAGATGCATCACAGTAGGGCCCCACACTCAGTAATAGATGCATCACAGTAGGGCCCCACACTCAGTAATAGATGCATCAGAGTAGGACCCCACACTCAGTAATAGATGCATCAGAGTAGGGCCCCACACTCAGTAATAGATGCATCAGAGTAGGGCCCCACACTCAGTTATAGATGCATCACAGTAGGGCCCCACACTCAGTAATAGATGCATCAGAGTAGGGCCCCACACTCAGTAATACATGCATCAGAGTAGGGCCCCACACTCAGTAATAGATGCATCAGAGTAGGTCCCCACACTCAGTAATAGATGCATCAGAGTAGGGCCCCAAACTCAGTAATAGATGCATCACAGTAGGGCCCCACACTCAGTAATATATGCATCAGAGTAGGGCCCAACACTCAGTAATAAATGCATCAGAGTAGGGCCCCAAACTCAGTAATAGATGCATCACAGTAGGGCCCCACACTCAGTAATATATGCATCAGAGTAGGGCCCACCACTCAGTAATAAATGCATCAGAGTAGGGCCCCAAACTCAGTAATAGATGCATCACAGTAGGGCCCCACACTCAGTAATATATGCATCAGAGTAGGGCCCCACACTCAGTAATAGATGCATCACAGTAGGGCCCCACACTCAGTAATAAATGCATCAGAGTAGGGCCCCAAACTCAGTAATAGATGTATCACAGTAGGGCCCCACACTCAGTAATAGATGCATCAGAGTAGGGCCCCACACTCAGTAATAGATGCATCAGAGCAGGGCCCCACACTCAGTAATAGATGCATCACTGTAGGGCCCCACACTCAGTAATAGATGCATCACAGTAGGGCCCTACACTCAGCAATAGATGCATCACAGTAGGGCCCCACACTCAGTAATAGATGCATGAGAGTAGGGCCCCACACTCAGTAATAGATGCATGAGAGTAGGGCCCCACACTCAGTAATAGATGCATCACAGTAGGGCCCCACACTCAGTAATAGATGCATCACAGTAGGGCCCCACACTCAGTAATAGATGCATCACAGTAGGGCCCCACACTCAGTAATAGATGCATCACAGTAGGGCCCCACACTCAGTAATAGATGCATGAGAGTAGGGCCCCACACTCAGTAATAGATGCATCAGAGTAGGGCCCCACACTCAGTAATAGATGCATCACAGTAGGGCCCCACACTCAGTAATAGATGCATCAGAGTAGGGCCCCACACTCAGTAATAGATGCATCACAGTAGGGCCCCACACTCAGTAATAGATGCATCACAGTAGGGCCCCACACTCAGTAATAGATGCATCACAGTAGGGCCCCACACTCAGTAATAGATGCATCACAGTAGGGCCCCACACTCAGTAATAGATGCATCACAGTAGGGCCCCACACTCAGTAATAGATGCATCACAGTAGGGCCCCACACTCAGTAATAGATGCATCACAGTAGGGCCCCACACTCAGTAATAGATGCATCACAGTAGGGCCCCACACTCAGTAATAGATACATCAGAGTAGGGCCCCACACTCAGTAATAGATGCATCACAGTAGGGCCCCACACTCAGTAATAGATGCATCACAGAAGGGCCCCACACTCAGTAATAGATGCATCAGAGTAGGGCCCCACACTCAATAATAGATGCATGAGAGTAGGGCCCCACACTCAGTAATAGATGCATCAGAGTAGGGCCCCACACTCAGTAATAGATGCATCACAGTAGGGCCCCACACTCAGTAATAGATGCATCACAGTAGGGCCCCACACTCAGTAATAGATGCATCACAGTAGGGCCCCACACTCAGTAATAGATGCATCACAGTAGGGCACCACACTCAGTAATAGATGCATCACAGTAGGGCCCCACACTCAGTAATAGATGCATCACAGTAGGGCCCCACACTCAGTAATAGATGCATCAGAGTAGGGCCCCACACTCAGTAATAGATGCATCAGAGTAGGGCCCCACACTCAGTAATAGATGCATCAGAGTAGGGCCCCACACTCAGTAATAGATGCATCAGAGTAGGGCCCCACACTCAGTAATAGATGCATCACAGTAGGGCCCCACACTCAGTAATAGATGCATCACAGTAGGGCCCCACACTCAGTAATAGATGCATCACAGTAGGGCCCCACACTCAGTAATAGATGCATCACAGTAGGGCCCCACACTCAGTAATAGATGCATCACAGTAGGGCCCCACACTCAGTAATAGATGCATCAGAGTGGGGCCCCACACTCAGTAATAGATGCATCACAGTGGGGCCCCACACTCAGTAATAGATGCATCACAGTAGGGCCCCACACTCAGTAATAGATGCATCACAGTAGGGCCCCACACTCAGTAATAGATGCATCACAGTAGGGCCCCACACTCAGTAATAGATGCATCACAGTAGGGCCCCACACTCAGTAATAGATGCATCAGAGTGGGGCCCCACACTCAGTAATAGATGCATCACAGTAGGGCCCCACACTCAGTAATAGATGCATCACAGTAGGGCCCCACACTCAGTAATAGATGCATCACAGTAGGGCCCCACACTCAGTAATAGATGCATCAAAGTAGGGCCCCACACTCAGTAATAGATGCATCACAGTAGGGCCCCACACTCAGTAATAGATGCATCACAGTAGGGCCCCACACTCAGTAATAGATGCATCAGAGTAGGGCCCCACACTCAGTAATAGAATCATGAGAGTAGGGCCCCACACTCAGTAATAGATGCATCACAGTAGGGCCCCACACTCAGTAATAGATGCATCACAGTAGGGCCCCACACTCAGTAATAGATGCATCACAGTAGGGCCCCACACTCAGTAATAGATGCATCAGAGTAGGGCCCCACACTCAGTAATAGATGCATCAGAGTAGGGCCCCACACTCAGTAATAGATGCATCAGAGTAGGGCCCCACACTCAGTAATAGATGCATTAGAGTGGGGCCCCACACTCAGTAATAGATGCATCAGAGTGGGGCCCCACACTCAGTAATAGATGCATCACAGTAGGGCCCCACACTCAGTAATAGATGCATCAGAGTAGGGCCCCACACTCAGTAATAGATGCATCAGAGTAGGGCCCCACACTCAGTAATAGATGCATCAGAGTAGGGCCCCACACTCAGTAATAGATGCATCACAGTAGGGCCCCACACTCAGTAATAGATGCATCACAGTAGGGCCCCACACTCAGTAATAGATGCATCAGAGTAGGGCCCCACACTCAGTAATAGATGCATCAGAGTAGGGCCACACACTCAGTAATAGATGCATCACAGTAGGGCCCCACACTCAGTAATAGATGCATCACAGTAGGGCCCCACACTCAGTAATAGATGCATCAGAGTAGGGCCCCACACTCAGTAATAGATGCATCAGAGTAGGGCCCCACACTCAGTAATAGATGCATCAGAGTAGGGCCACACACTCAGTAATAGATGCATCACAGTAGGGCCCCACACTCAATAATAGATGCATCACAGTAGGGCCCCACACTCAGTAATAGATGCATCACAGTAGGGCCCCACACTCAGTAATAGATACATCAGAGTAGGGCCCCACACTCAGTAATAGATGCATCACAGTAGGGCCCTACACTCAGTAATAGATGCATCACAGTAGGGCCCCACACTCAGTAATAGATGCATCAGAGTAGGGCCCCACACTCAGTAATAGATGCATGTGAGTAGGGCCCCACACTCAGTAATAGATGCATCAGAGTAGGGCCCCACACTCAGTAATAGATGCATCACAGTAGGGCCCCACACTCAGTAATAGATGCATCACAGTAGGGCCCCACAATCAGTAATAGATGCATCACAGTAGGGCCCCACACTCAGTAATAGATGCATCACAGTAGGGCCCCACACTCAGTAATAGATGCATCACAGTAGGGCCCCACACTCAGTAATAGATGCATCAGAGTAGGGCGCCACACTCAGTAATAGATGCATCAGAGTAGGGCCCCACACTCAGTAATAGATGCATCACCGTAGGGCCCCACACTCAGTAATAGATGCATCACAGTAGGGCCCCACACTCAGTAATAGATGCATCACAGTAGGGCCCCACACTCAGTAATAGATGCATCAGAGTAGGGCCCCACACTCAGTAATAGATGCATCACAGTAGGGCCCCACACTCAGTAATAGATGCATCACAGTAGGGCCCCACACTCAGTAATAGATGCATCAGAGTAGGGCCCCACACTCAGTAATAGATGCATCACAGTAGGGCCCCACACTCAGTAATAGATGCATCACAGTAGGGCCCCACACTCAGTAATAGATGCATCAGAGTGGGGCCCCACACTCAGTAATAGATGCATCACAGTGGGGCCCCACACTCAGTAATAGATGCATCACAGTAGGGCCCCACACTCAGTAATAGATGCATCACAGTAGGGCCCCACACTCAGTAATAGATGTATCAGAGTAGGGCCCCACACTCAGTAATAGATGCATCACAGTAGGGCCCTACACTTAGTAATAGATGCATCACAGTAGGGCCCCACACTCAGTAATAGATGCATCAGAGTAGGGCCCCACACTCAGTAATAGAATCATGAGAGTAGGGCCCCACACTCAGTAATAGATGCATCACAGTAGGGCCCCACACTCAGTAATAGATGCATCACAGTAGGGCCCCACACTCAGTAATAGATGCATCACAGTAGGGCCCCACACTCAGTAATAGATGCATCACAGTAGGGCCGCACACTCAGTAATAGATGCATCAGAGTAGGGCCCCACACTCAGTAATAGATGCATGAGAGTAGGGCCCCACACTCAGTAATAGATGCATCAGAGTAGGGCCCCACACTCAGTAATAGATGCATCAGAGTAGGGCCCCACACTCAGTAATAGATGCATCAGAGTAGGGCCCCACACTCAGTAATAGATGCATCAGAGTGGGGCCCCACACTCAGTAATAGATGCATCACAGTGGGGCCCCACACTCAGTAATAGATGCATCACAGTAGGGCCCCACACTCAGTAATAGATGCATCACAGTAGGGCCCCACACTCAGTAATAGATGCATCACAGTAGGGCCCCACACTCAGTAATAGATGCATCACAGTAGGGCCCCACACTCAGTAATAGATGCATCAGAGTAGGGCCCCACACTCAGTAATAGAATCATGAGAGTAGGGCCCCACACTCAGTAATAGATGCATCACAGTAGGGCCCCACACTCAGTAATAGATGCATCACAGTAGGGCCCCACACTCAGTAATAGATGCATCACAGTAGGGCCCCACACTCAGTAATAGATGCATCACAGTAGGGCCCCACACTCAGTAATAGATGCATCAGAGTAGGGCCCCACACACAGTAATAGATGCATCAGAGTAGGGCCCCACACTCAGTAAAAGATGCATCAGAGTAGGGCCCCACACTCAGTAATAGATGCATCAGAGTAGGGCCCCACACTCAGTAAAAGATGCATCAGAGTAGGGCCCCACACTCAGTAATAGATGCATGAGAGTAGGGCCCCACACTCAGTAATAGATGCATCACAGTAGGGCCCCACACTCAGTAATAGATGCATCACAGTAGGGCCCCACACTCAGTTATAGATGCATCACAGTAGGGCCCCACACTCAGTAATAGATGCATCAGAGTAGGGCCCCACACTCAGTAATACATGCATCAGAGTAGGGCCCCACACTCAGTAATAGATGCATCACAGTAGGGCCCCACACTCAGTAATAGATGCATCAGAGTAGGGCCCCACACTCAGTAATAGATGCATCAGAGTAGGGCCCCACACTCAGTAATAGATGCATCACCGTAGGGCCCCACACTCAGTAATAGATGCATCACAGTAGGGCCCCACACTCAGTAATAGATGCATCACAGTAGGGCCCCACACTCAGTAATAGATGCATCACAGTAGGGCCCCACACTCAGTAATAGATGCATCAGAGTAGGGCCCCACACTCAGTAATAGATGCATCACAGTAGGGCCCCACACTCAGTAATAGATGCATCACAGTAGGGCCCCACACTCAGTAATAGATGCATCAGAGTGGGGCCCCACACTCAGTAATAGATGCATCACAGTGGGGCCCCACACTCAGTAATAGATGCATCACAGTAGGGCCCCACACTCAGTAATAGATGCATCACAGTAGGGCCCCACACTCAGTAATAGATGTATCAGAGTAGGGCCCCACACTCAGTAATAGATGCATCACAGTAGGGCCCTACACTCAGTAATAGATGCATCACAGTAGGGCCCCACACTCAGTAATAGATGCATCAGAGTAGGGCCCCACACTCAGTAATAGAATCATGAGAGTAGGGCCCCACACTCAGTAATAGATGCATCACAGTAGGGCCCCACACTCAGTAATAGATGCATCACAGTAGGGCCCCACACTCAGTAATAGATGCATCACAGTAGGGCCCCACACTCAGTAATAGATGCATCACAGTAGGGCCCCACACTCAGTAATAGATGCATCAGAGTAGGGCCCCACACTCAGTAATAGATGCATCAGAGTAGGGCCCCACACTCAGTAATAGATGCATCAGAGTAGGGCCCCACACTCAGTAATAGATGCATCAGAGTAGGGCCCCACACTCAGTAATAGATGCATCAGAGTAGGGCCCCACACTCAGTAATAGATGCATCAGAGTGGGGCCCCACACTCAGTAATAGATGCATCACAGTGGGGCCCCACACTCAGTAATAGATGCATCAGAGTAGGGCCCCACACTCAGTAATAGATGCATCAGAGTGGGGCCCCACACTCAGTAATAGATGCATCACAGTAGGGCCCCACACTCAGTAATAGATGCATCAGAGTAGGGCCCCACACTCAGTAATAGAATCATGAGAGTAGGGCCCCACACTCAGTAATAGATGCATCACAGTAGGGCCCCACACTCAGTAATAGATGCATCACAGTAGGGCCCCACACTCAGTAATAGATGCATCACAGTAGGGCCCCACACTCAGTAATAGATGCATCACAGTAGGGCCCCACACTCAGTAATAGATGCATCAGAGTAGGGCCCCACACACAGTAATAGATGCATCAGAGTAGGGCCCCACACTCAGTAAAAGATGCATCACAGTAGGGTCCCACACTCAGTAATAGATGCATCAGAGTAGGGCCCCACACTCAGTAATACATGCATCAGAGTAGGGCCCCACACTCAGTAATAGATGCATCACAGTAGGGCCCCACACTCAGTAATAGATGCATCAGAGTAGGGCCCCACACACAGTAATAGATGCATCAGAGTAGGGCCCCACACTCAGTTATAGATGCATCACAGTAGGGTCCCACACTCAGTAATAGATGCATCAGAGTAGGGCCCCACACTCAGTAATACATGCATCAGAGTAGGGCCCCACACTCAGTAATAGATGCATCAGAGTAGGGCCCCACACTCAGTAATAGATGCATCAGAGTAGGGCCCCACACTCAGTAATAGATGCAGCAGAGTAGGGCCCCACAATCAGTAATAGATGCATTACAGTAGGGCCCCACACTCAGTAATAGATGCATCAGAGTAGGGCCCCACTCTCAGTAATAGATGCATCACAGTAGGGCCCCACACTCAGTAATAGATGCATCACAGTAGGGCCCCACACTCAGTAATAAATGCATCAGAGTAGGGCCCCACTCTCAGTAATAGATGCATCACAGTAGGGCCCCACACTCAGTAATAGATGAATCAAAGTAGGGCCCCACACTCAGTAATAGATGCATCAGAGTAGGGCCCCACACTCAGTAATAGATGCATCAGAGTAGGGCCCCACACTCAGTAATAGATGCATCAGAGTAGGGCCCCACACTCAGTAATAGATGCATCACAGTAGGGCCCCACAGTCAGTAATAGATGCATCACAGTAGGGCCCCACACTCAGTAATAGATGCATCACAGTAGGGCCCCACACTCAGTAATAGATGCATCACAGTAGGGCCCCACACTCAGTAATAGATGCATCAAAGTAGGGCCCCACACTCAGTAATAGATGCATCACAGTAGGGCCCCACACTCAGTAATAGATGCATCAGAGTAGGGCCCCACACTCAGTAATAGATGCATCACAGTAGGGCCCTACACTCAGTAATAGATGCATCAGAGTAGGGCCCCACACTCAGTAATAGATGCATCAGAGTAGGGCCCCACACTCAGTAATAGATGCATGAGAGTAGGGCCCCACACTCAGTAATAGATGCATCAGAGTAGGGCCCCACACTCAGTAATAGATGCATCAAAGTAGGGCCCCACAATCAGTAATAGATGCATCACAGTAGGGCCCCACACTCAGTAATAGATGCATCACAGTAGGGCCCCACACTCAGTAATAGATGCATCACAGTAGGGCCCCACACTCAGTAAAAGATGCATCACAGTAGGGCCCCACACTCAGTAATAGATGCATCAGAGTAGGGCCCCACACTCAGTAATAGATGCATCAGAGTAGGGCCCCACACTCAGTAATAGATGCATCAGAGTAGGGCCGCACACTCAGTAATAGATGCATCACAGTAGGGCCCCACACTCAGTAATAGATTCATCAGAGTAGGGCCCCACACTCAGTAATAGATGCATCAGAGTAGGGCCCCACACTCAGTAATAGATGCATCAGAGTAGGGCCCCACACTCAGTAATAGATGCATCAGAGTAGGGCCCCACACTCAGTAATAGATGCATCACAGTAGGGCCCCACACTCAGTAATAGATGCATCACAGTAGGGCCCCACACTCAGTAATAGATGCATCACAGTAGGGCCCCACACTCAGTAATAGATGCATCACAGTAGGGCCCCACACTCAGTAATAGATGCATCAGAGTAGGGCCCCACACTCAGTAATAGATGCATCAGAGTAGGGCCCCACACTCAGTTATAGATGCATCACAGTAGGGCCCCACACTCAGTAATAGATGCATCAGAGTAGGGCCCCACACTCAGTAATACATGCATCAGAGTAGGGCCCCACACTCAGTAATAGATGCATCAGAGTAGGGCCCCACACTCAGTAATAGATGCATCAGAGTAGGGCCCCACACTCAGTAATAGATGCATCAGAGTAGGGCCCCACACTCAGTAATAGATGCAGCAGAGTAGGGCCCCACAATCAGTAATAGATGCATCACAGTAGGGCCCAACACTCAGTAATAGATGCATCAGAGTAGGGCCCCACACTCAGTAATAGATGCATCACAGTAGGGCCCCACACTCAGTAATAGATGCATCACAGTAGGGCCCCACACTCAGTAATAAATGCATCAGAGTAGGGCCCCACTCTCAGTAATAGATGCATCACAGTAGGGCCCCACACTCAGTAATAGATGCATCACACTCAGTAATAGATGCATCACAGTAGGGCCCCACACTCAGTAATAAATGCATCAGAGTAGGGCCCCACTCTCAATAATAGATGCATCACAGTAGGGCCCCACACTCAGTAATAGATGCATCACAATAGGGCCCCACACTCAGTAATAGATACATCACAGTAGAGCCCCACACTCAGTAATAAATG
The DNA here is from genome assembly GCF_031893055.1 of Leptodactylus fuscus. Lineage (NCBI taxonomy): Eukaryota > Metazoa > Chordata > Amphibia > Anura > Leptodactylidae > Leptodactylus > Leptodactylus fuscus. The sequence continues at coordinate 32,259 of NW_027439886.1, forward strand.
CATCACAGTAGGGCCCCACACTCAGTAATAGATGCATCACTGTAGGGCCCCACACTCAGTAATAGATGCATCAAAGTAGGGCCACACACTCAGTAATAGATGCATCACAGTAGGGCCCCACACTCAGTAATAGATGCATCACAGTAGGGCCCCACACTCAGTAATGGATGCATCAGAGTAGGACTCCACACTCAGTAATAGATGCATCAGAGTAGGGCCCCACACTCAGTAATAGATGCATCAGAGTAGGGCCCCACACTCAGAAATAGATGCATCAGAGTAGGGCCCCACACTCAGTAATAGATGCATCAGAGTAGGGCCCCACACTCAGTAATAGATGCATCAGAGTAGGGCCCCACACTCAGTAATAGATGCATCAGAGTAGGGCCCCACACTCAGTAATAGATGCATCAGAGTAGGGCCCCACACTCAGTAATAGATGCATCACAGTAGGGCCCCACACTCAGTAATAGATGCATCAGAGTAGGGCCCCACACTCAGTAATAGATGCATCACAGTAGGGCCCCACACTCAGTAATAGATGCATCACAGTAGGGCCCCACACTCAGTAATAGATGCATCACAGTAGGGCCCCACACTCAGTAATAGATGCATCAGAGTAGGGCCCCACACTCAGTTATAGATGCATCACAGTAGGGCCCCACACTCAGTAATAGATGCATCACAGTAGGGCCCCACACTCAGTAATAGATGCATCACAGTAGGGCCCCACACTCAGTAATAGATGCATCACAGTAGGGCCCCACACTCAGTAATAGATACATCAGAGTAGGGCCCCACACTTAGTAATAGATGCATCACAGTAGGGCCCCACACTCAGTAATAGATGCATCACAGTAGGGCCCCACACTCAGTAATAGATGCATCAGAGTAGGGCCCCACACTCAGTAATAGATGCATGAGAGTAGGGCCCCACACTCAGTAATAGATGCATCAGAGTAGGGCCCCACACTCAGTAATAGATGCATCACAGTAGGGCCCCACACTCAGTAATAGATGCATCACAGTAGGGCCCCACACTCAGTAATAGATGCATCACAGTAGGGCCCCACACTCAGTAATAGATGCATCACAGTAGGGCCCCACACTCAGTAATAGATGCATCACAGTAGGGCCCCACACTCAGTAATAGATGCATCACAGTAGGGCCCCACACTCAGTAATAGATGCATCAGAGTAGGGCCCCACACTCAGTAATAGATGCATCAGAGTAGGGCCCCACACTCAGTAATAGATGCATCAGAGTAGGGCCCCACACTCAGTAATAGATGCATCAGAGTAGGGCCCCACACTCAGTAATAGATGCATCACAGTAGGGCCTCACACTCAGTAATAGATGCATCACAGTAGGGCCCCACACTCAGTAATAGATGCATCACAGTAGGGCCCCACACTCAGTAATAGATGCATCACAGTAGGGCCCCACACTCAGTAATAGATGCATCACAGTAGGGCCCCACACTCAGTAATAGATGCATCACAGTAGGGCCCCACACTCAGTAATAGATGCATCAGAGTGGGGCCCCACACTCAGTAATAGATGCATCACAGTAGGGCCCCACACTCAGTAATAGATGCATCACAGTAGGGCCCCACACTCAGTAATAGATGCATCACAGTAGGGCCCCACACTCAGTAATAGATGCATCAAAGTAGGGCCCCACACTCAGTAATAGATGCATCACAGTAGGGCCCCACACTCAGTAATAGATGCATCACAGTAGGGCCCCACACTCAGTAATAGATGCATCAGAGTAGGGCCCCACACTCAGTAATAGAATCATGAGAGTAGGGCCCCACACTCAGTAATAGATGCATCACAGTAGGGCCCCACACTCAGTAATAGATGCATCACAGTAGGGCCCCACACTCAGTAATAGATGCATCACAGTAGGGCCCCACACTCAGTAATAGATGCATCAGAGTAGGGCCCCACACTCAGTAATAGATGCATCAGAGTAGGGCCCCACACTCAGTAATAGATGCATCAGAGTAGGGCCCCACACTCAGTAATAGATGCATCAGAGTGGGGCCCCACACTCAGTAATAGATGCATCAGAGTGGGGCCCCACACTCAGTAATAGATGCATCACAGTAGGGCCCCACACTCAGTAATAGATGCATCAGAGTAGGGCCCCACACTCAGTAATAGATGCATCACAGTAGGGCCCCACACTCAGTAATAGATGCATCAGAGTAGGGCCCCACACTCAGTAATAGATGCATGTGAGTAGGGCCCCACACTCAGTAATAGATGCATCAGAGTAGGGCCCCACACTCAGTAATAGATGCATCACAGTAGGGCCCCACACTCAGTAATAGATGCATCACAGTAGGGCCCCACAATCAGTAATAGATGCATCACAGTAGGGCCCCACACTCAGTAATAGATGCATCACAGTAGGGCCCCACACTCAGTAATAGATGCATCACAGTAGGGCCCCACACTCAGTAATAGATGCATCAGAGTAGGGCCCCACACTCAGTAATAGATGCATCAGAGTAGGGCCCCACACTCAGTAATAGATGCATCACAGTAGGGCCCCACACTCAGTAATAGATGCATCACAGTAGGGCCCCACACTCAGTAATAGATGCATCACAGTAGGGCCCCACACTCAGTAATAGATGCATCAGAGTAGGGCCCCACACTCAGTAATAGATGCATCACAGTAGGGCCCCACACTCAGTAATAGATGCATCAAAGTAGGGCTCCACACTCAGTAATAGATGCATCACAGTAGGGCCCCACACTCAGTAATAGATGCATCAGAGTAGGGCCCCACACTCAGTAATAGATGCATCACAGTAGGGCCCTACACTCAGTAATAGATGCATCAGAGTAGGGCCCCACACTCAGTAATAGATGCATCAGAGTAGGGCCCCACACTCAGTAATAGATGCATGAGAGTAGGGCCCCACACTCAGTAATAGATGCATCAGAGTAGGGCCCCACACTCAGTAATAGATGCATCAAAGTAGGGCCCCACAATCAGTAATAGATGCATCACAGTAGGGCCCCACACTCAGTAATAGATGCATCACAGTAGGGCCCCACACTCAGTAATAGATGCATCACAGTAGGGCCCCACACTCAGTAATAGATGCATCAGAGTAGGGCCCCACACTCAGTAATAGATGCATCAGAGTAGGGCCCCACACTCAGTAATAGATGCATCAGAGTAGGGCCCCACACTCAGTAATAGATGCATCAGAGTAGGGCCGCACACTCAGTAATAGATGCATCACAGTAGGGCCCCACACTCAGTAATAGATTCATCAGAGTAAGGCCCCACACTCAGTAATAGATGCATCAGAGTAGGGCCCCACACTCAGTAATAGATGCATCAGAGTAGGGCCCCACACTCAGTAATAGATGCATCAGAGTAGGGCCCCACACTCAGTAATAGATGCATCAGAGTAGGGCCCCACACTCAGTAATAGATGCATCACAGTAGGGCCCCACACTCAGTAATAGATGCATCACAGTAGGGCCCCACACTCAGTAATAGATGCATCAGAGTAGGGCCCCACACTCAGTAATAGATGCATCAGAGTAGGGCCCCACACTCAGTAATAGATGCATCAGAGTAGGGCCCCACACTCAGTTATAGATGCATCACAGTAGGGCCCCACACTCAGTAATAGATGCATCAGAGTAGGGCCCCAAACTCAGTAATACATGCATCAGAGTAGGGCCCCACACTCAGTAATAGATGCATCAGAGTAGGGCCCCACACTCAGTAATAGATGCATCAGAGTAGGGCCCCACACTCAGTAATAGATGCAGCAGAGTAGGGCCCCACAATCAGTAATAGATGCATTACAGTAGGGCCCAACACTCAGTAATAGATGCATCAGAGTAGGGCCCCACACTCAGTAATAGATGCATCACAGTAGGGCCCCACACTCAGTAATAGATGCATCACAGTAGGGCCCCACACTCAGTAATAAATGCATCAGAGTAGGGCCCCACTCTCAGTAATAGATGCATCACAGTAGGGCCCCACACTCAGTAATAGATGCATCACACTCAGTAATAGATGCATCACAGTAGGGCCCCACACTCAGTAATAAATGCATCAGAGTAGGGCCCCACTCTCAGTAATAGATGCATCACAGTAGGGCCCCACACTCAGTAATAGATGCATCACAATAGGGCCCCACACTCAGTAATAGATACATCACAGTAGAGCCCCACACTCAGTAATAAATGCATCAGAGTAGGGCCCCACACTCAGTAATAGATGCATCAGAGTAGGGCCCCACACTCAGTAATAGATGCATCAGAGTAGGGCCCCACACTCAGTTATAGATGCATCAGAGTAGGGCCCCACACTCAGTAATAGATGCATCAGAGTAGGGCCCCACACTCAGAAATAGATGCATCAGAGTAGGGCCCCACACTCAGTAATAGATGCATCAGAGTAGGGCCCCACACTCAGTAATACATGCATCAGAGTAGGGCCCCACACTCAGTAATAGATGCATCAGAGTAGGGCCCCACACTCAGTAATAGATGCATCAGAGTAGGGCCCCAAACTCAGTAATAGATGCATCACAGTAGGACCCCACACTCAGTAATAGATGCATCACAGTAGGGCCCCACGCTCAGTAATAGATGCATCAGAGAAGGGCCTCACACTCAGTAATAGATGCATCACAGTAGGGCCCCACACTCAGTAATACATACATCACAGTAGGGCCCCACACTCAGTAATAGATGCATCACAGTAGGGCCCCACACTCAGTAATAGATGCTTCACAGTAGGGCCCCACACTCAGTAATAGATGCATCACAGTAGGGCCCACACTTAGTAATAGATGCATCAGAGTAGGGCCCCACACTCAGTAATAGATGCATCAGAGTAGGGCCCCACACTCAGTAATAGATGCATCACAGTAGGGCCCCACACTCAGTAATAGATGCATCACAGTAGGGCCCCACACTCAGAAATAGATTCATCAGAGAAGGGCCTCACACTCAGTAATAGATGCATCAGAGTAGGGCCCCACACTCAGTAATAGATGCATCAGAGTAGGGCCCCACACTCAGTAATAGATGCATAAGAGTAGGGCCCCACACTCAGTAATAGATGCATCACAGTAGGGCCCCACACTCAGTAATAGATGCATCACAGTAGGGCCCCACACTCAGTAATAGATGCATCACAGTAGGGCCCCACACTCAGTAATAGATGCTTCACAGTAGGGCCCCACACTCAGTAATAGATGCATCACAGTAGGGCCCACACTCAGTAATAGATGCATCAGAGTAGGGCCCCACACTCAGTAATAGATGCATCAGAGTAGGGCCCCACACTCAGTAATAGATGCATCACAGTAGGGCCCCACACTCAGTAATAGATGCATCACAGTAGGGCCCCACACTCAGAAATAGATTCATCAGAGAAGGGCCTCACACTCAGTAATAGATGCATCACAGTAGGGCCCCACACTCAGTAATAGATGCATCACAGTAGGGCCCCACACTCAGTAATAGATGCATCACAGTAGGGCCCCACACTCAGTAATAGATGCATCACAGTAGGGCCCCACACTCAGTAATAGATGCATCACAGTAGGGCCCCACACTCAGTAATAGATGCATCACAGTAGGGCCCCACACTCAGTAATAGATGCATCACAGTAGGGCCCCACACTCAGTAATAGATTCATCACAGTAGGGCCCCACACTCAGTAATAGGTGCATCACAGTAGGGCCCCACAATCAGTAATAGATGCATCACAGTAGGGCCCCACACTCAGTAATAGGTGCATCACAGTAGGGCCCCACAATCAGTAATAGATGCATCACAGTAGGGCCCCACACTCAGTAATAGATTCATCAAAGTAGGGCACCACACTCAGTAATAGATGCATCACAGTAGGGCCCCACACTCAGTAATAGATGCATCACAGTAGGGCCCCACACTCAGTATTAGATGCATCACAGTAGGGCCCCACACTCAGTAATAGATGCATCACAGTAGGGCCCCACACTCAGTAATATATGCATCAGAGTAGGGCCCCACACTCAGTAATAGATGCATCACAGTTGGGCCCCACACTCAGTAATAAATGCATCAGAGTAGGGCCCCAAACTCAGTAATAGATGTATCAGAGCAGGGCCCCACACTCAGTAATAGATGCATCACTGTAGGGCCCCACACTCAGTAATAGATGCATCAAAGTAGGGCCACACACTCAGTAATAGATGCATCACAGTAGGGCCCCACACTCAGTAATAGATGCATCACAGTAGGGCCCCACACTCAGTAATGGATGCATCAGAGTAGGACTCCACACTCAGTAATAGATGCATCAGAGTAGGGCCCCACACTCAGTAATAGATGCATCAGAGTAGGGCCCCACACTCAGAAATAGATGCATCAGAGTAGGGCCCCACACTCAGTAAAAGATGCATCAGAGTAGGGCCCCACACTCAGTAATAGATGCATCAGAGTAGGGCCCCACACTCAGTAATAGATGCATCAGAGTAGGGCCCCACACTCAGTAATAGATGCATCAGAGTAGGGCCCCACACTCAGTAATAGATGCATCAGAGTAGGGCCCCACACTCAGTAATAGATGCATCACAGTAGGGCCCCACACTCAGTAATAGATGCATCACAGTAGGGCCCCACACTCAGTAATAGATGCATCAGAGTAGGGCCCCACACTCAGTAATAGATGCATCAGAGTAGGGCCCCACACTCAGTAATAGATGCATCAGAGTAGGGCCCCACACTCAGTTATAGATGCATCACAGTAGGGTCCCACACTCAGTAATAGATGCATCAGAGTAGGGCCCCACACTCAGTAATAGATGCATCAGAGTAGGGCCCCACACTCAGTAATAGATGCATCAGAGTAGGGCCCCACACTCAGTAATAGATGCAGCAGAGTAGGGCCCCACAATCAGTAATAGATGCATTACAGTAGGGCCCCACTCTCAGTAATAGATGCATCAGAGTAGGGCCCCACTCTCAGTAATAGATGCATCACAGTAGGGCCCCACACTCAGTAATAGATGCATCACAGTAGGGCCCCACACTCAGTAATAAATGCATCAGAGTAGGGCCCCACTCTCAGTAACAGATGCATCACAGTAGGGCCCCACACTCAGTAATAGATGAATCAAAGTAGGGCCCCACACTCAGTAATAGATGCATCAGAGTAGGGCCCCACACTCAGTAATAGATGCATCAGAGTAGGGCCCCACACTCAGTAATAGATGCATCAGAGTAGGGCCCCACACTCAGTAATAGATGCATCACAGTAGGGCCCCACAGTCAGTAATAGATGCATCACAGTAGGGCCCCACACTCAGTAATAGATGCATCACAGTAGGGCCCCACACTCAGTAATAGATGCATCACAGTAGGGCCCCACACTCAGTAATAGATGCATCAAAGTAGGGCCCCACACTCAGTAATAGATGCATCACAGTAGGGCCCCACACTCAGTAATAGATGCATCAGAGTAGGGCCCCACACTCAGTAATAGATGCATCACAGTAGGGCCCTACACTCAGTAATAGATGCATCAGAGTAGGGCCCCACACTCAGTAATAGATGCATCAGAGTAGGGCCCCACACTCAGTAATAGATGCATGAGAGTAGGGCCCCACACTCAGTAATAGATGCATCAGAGTAGGGCCCCACACTCAGTAATAGATGCATCAAAGTAGGGCCCCACAATCAGTAATAGATGCATCACAGTAGGGCCCCACACTCAGTAATAGATGCATCACAGTAGGGCCCCACACTCAGTAATAGATGCATCACAGTAGGGCCCCACACTCAGTAATAGATGCATCAGAGTAGGGCCCCACACTCAGTAATAGATGCATCAGAGTAGGGCCCCACACTCAGTAATAGATGCATCAGAGTGGGGCCCCACACTCAGTAATAGATGCATCAGAGTGGGGCCCCACACTCAGTAATAGATGCATCACAGTAGGGCCCCACACTCAGTAATAGATGCATCAGAGTAGGGCCCCACACTCAGTAATAGATGCATCACAGTAGGGCCCCACACTCAGTAATAGATGCATCAGAGTAGGGCCCCACACTCAGTAATAGATGCATGTGAGTAGGGCCCCACACTCAGTAATAGATGCATCAGAGTAGGGCCCCACACTCAGTAATAGATGCATCACAGTAGGGCCCCACACTCAGTAATAGATGCATCACAGTAGGGCCCCACAATCAGTAATAGATGCATCACAGTAGGGCCCCACACTCAGTAATAGATGCATCACAGTAGGGCCCCACACTCAGTAATAGATGCATCACAGTAGGGCCCCACACTCAGTAATAGATGCATCAGAGTAGGGCCCCACACTCAGTAATAGATGCATCAGAGTAGGGCCCCACACTCAGTAATAGATGCATCACAGTAGGGCCCCACACTCAGTAATAGATGCATCACAGTAGGGCCCCACACTCAGTAATAGATGCATCACAGTAGGGCCCCACACTCAGTAATAGATGCATCAGAGTAGGGCCCCACACTCAGTAATAGATGCATCACAGTAGGGCCCCACACTCAGTAATAGATGCATCAAAGTAGGGCTCCACACTCAGTAATAGATGCATCACAGTAGGGCCCCACACTCAGTAATAGATGCATCAGAGTAGGGCCCCACACTCAGTAATAGATGCATCACAGTAG
>NW_027439887.1:0-40928 GCF_031893055.1 Leptodactylus fuscus
TTCCCAGGACTCCCACAAAACCCAAACTCACATCACTATCTCTGCAATCTCACACACTTTGGACCATAGCAAGCCACAAAATTCATATTACCCTCTACAGCAGAGGTCAGCAACCCCTGTCACACGTGCCAAGAGTGGCACTCCTGCCATATTTCACTGGCATGCCAGCAGCACAGGACCTGTAAGAGTTAAATGAAGTCCGAGTCTCTTCAGTGCTCTGCTAGAGCTGAGGCATAAGGACACTCCCCTTTGAGAGGGGTGCAGGAAACCCAGGGGGTGGAGTTTAATCGCTCAGGTCTGTGCCTGCTATAGTGATCCTGACGTCTGCACCCTGCAAACATTCCCCGAGGAGGAGAGGAAGGTGGTAGCAAACTGAAACTGAAAAACACACAGGTACATAGGATTACTATTCTCATTAATGTCCAGCATTTGGGGTTATTAGTTTAGTGTTAGTAACTCCATGTGCCTCACATTAATAGGAATAAACCCCATCATGTCCCTCATATTAACCCCTGTGTGCCTCACATTAATAGGAATAAACCCCATCATGTCCCTCATATTAACCCCTGTGTGCCTCATATAAAGGTTACTAATATGTGAGACATATGGAGGTACTAATAAAAGACCTCAATAATGAAGATACTTAATTATTACCTCCAAGTACTCACATATCAGTAACTCTTACACAAGGGTTAATGTGAGGGACTTGATGGGGTTAATTGCTATTAATAAGAGGCACATGGAGTTACTAAACTGTCATGCACAGGGCCAGACTTTATGTGGCTTGCTCAAGAGTATCCTGTGCCCAAAACTTACATGTACTGGTGGAAAATAACAAATCATACAATGTCGTATATCGAAGTATATTCACTTGAAATACCTCTGTCCCATAGACACTATGTACTGTTTATACCAATACCCCAACACCGTATAGCAGCTGAAATACAAATTAACTTCAACACAAAAGTCCCATGTGTTCTCTGAATTACAGCAACAACAAGATACAGTTACATTTCATATCCCATACCTTATACACAGTACGAAAACCTTACCCGCGCCTGTATATACCCACTTCTACAATCACCGCAGACGACGTCGCGGGTACCAGATATATATATATATATATATATATATATATATATATATATATATATATATATATATTAGTGATACAAGAGATAATGATACATATGAACAAAATATACATTGTAGAAATATACATAAGTGGCATATACAAGTATGCACAGATGTAGCTAAGTTTAACTTGACAACAAACAACACAGCAAAAGCCATTGAATGACTTATGTGCCACTCTGTGGTTAATGTGATTGTCCAAAAGTCAAACTTTGCTACATTTGCACATATGCCAGAATAAGAATGTTTATATTATGAAAAGAAGGAAGTACAGTATTATCTGTAAAGAATTAATGACTTTAAGGTGAGAGGAAAATTGGAGTTACGCAACTCTACAGTACATTAAAGGGGCTCTATCACTAGGAAAAGTTATTTTTAACTAATCACACCTTTGCATAGCCTTTAGAAAGTCTATTTCACACTTACCTATAGTATGTAGATTGCCTCAGTGGTTTCTGAATAAGTCTGTTTTTATTCATATGCTAATTAGACTGGTGCACGATAGATGGTGCACACCTCTCCTATTGTTTTCTATGGGAGACTGCTGCTGCTGATGATGATGACTCAGCTTCCTGTTTGCCTCACACACATAGAAGATAATAGGAAAGAGGAGGCTGCTGGGAACTTCCTGAGCTGGCTGGAGGCTCATTAGCATATGAATAAAAACGGACTTATTCAGAGACCACTGAGGCAATCTACATACTATAGGTAAGTGTGAAATAGCCTTTCTAAAACCTATGCAAGGATGTGTTTAGATAAAAATGACTTTTCCCAGTGATAGAGCCCCTTTAATGCAAAGAAAGCAAATCTTTGATAAAGGAAACCCTGTAGCTAAAATTTGTTGTATTCTTACTATAATTTTAAATTAAAGTAAAAATTTCCTTTCTCCGCAACTGCAGCATGCTCCAACTGTTTAAAACTGTAAAATATATCAATAGTAATAGCTGCAGAGACCATATAAAATGGTAAATTTTACCCTGCAAATGACCGTAATGTATATGCAACAGGTTCCATAATAGTCAATAGAATCTGTCGGGCTCCATTTGTGACAGAGTTGTCTTTACGGTTGGAAAGAACAACATTGAAGGTTCACTGATGTGATCTTATACGCCAATATTGCATTCAAGTAAGGTATCAACATACGTTGCAAACAGAAATTTAAAAAATTAATGTTTTTCATAATTTTTTTTTTGTAACCCTTTTCCAACATCCGTTTTACTATTATGACTGTTGTTGGCTCTTAAAACATGGCAGCCTCGCTTCCGCATTAGCCGCCCAGTCTCTGCATCTATTTCCCAGTGGCATACATTTTCATGATGATTTTCCCTTTCCATAGATCAGATATAAAAATAAAGTAAAACACATACACATTAGGTACCACTGCATCCAAAAATGAACTACAAATGTTTAAAAAGTATTTTTAGCCTATGGTGAATGCCAAATTGCCAAAAAAATTTGAACAAAAATTGATCAAAACATTAATCATTCCCCAAAAATGATATAAACAAAAACCCTGACCCTTCAAAAAAGACACCTAATGCAGATCTGTATATGAAAATATAAAAAAAGTTATGGGTGTCAGAATATGGTGATTCCAAGAATTTTTTTTCCCAAAGTGTTGAATTTTTTTAAGGTATTAAAAAGTAACAAAAACTATATAAATTTGAAATTGCCATAATTGTAACAAATAAAAGATAACATGCTATTTTGACTGCACAGTGAACACTGTAAAATCAAAACCCATAAGAATGTGTTGTAAATGCAGTTTTTCTCTAATTACATCTCATTCTGAATTTTTTTTCCAGCTTCTCAGTAGATCTTATGGAATATTAAATGATACCATTATAAAGTAGAATTTGTTCCACAAAAATTAAGCCTTCATACAGCTGGCTCTGTGAATTAAAACATTAAAAAGCTATGGCTTTGGGAATGCAGAGATTAAAAAAAAAACAAAAAAAAAAAACGAGAATCCAAAAATGTCTGTGGCAAGAAAGGGTTAAAGAAGAATGGTGAATAAAAGTCTATAGCTCATTAAATGATGTAAAATGCGCCATTGCTGTCCAGCGATCCTGCAATTCCTAAGAGGTAAAATTGCCAATTTTAATTTGCAGGCATAGCTATTATGTTAGCTTTTTAATAATATATTGCAATTTAGCTAACTAGCGACAAATATTGTATAAATTGCCTGTTAAAAGCCTTGTTAATTTAAATTGTTTTACTTTAACATAGAAAAGCTAAGCTGGGATCTGCATACCATGTTCTGTGGTATTGGTATATTTTTAATCAGTCTATATGCAGAAGATTATTCTTTTTTTCACAATACAGTACTATCAATGATTATTCTTTAGCTTTATACCGTGTACTTTTTTCTTACCAATAACATATTTTAATTTAATTATCCAGGTTTGAAACTTTATTTTGTACCAATATGTAGTCTCAAGCTTTATTGGGGGTCTACGTGTATGCAGAGCTAGCGTTATGTTTAGAGATGAGCGAGTAGTACTCGATCGAGTAGGTATTCGAACGAATACTACGGTAGTCGAAATACTCGTACTCGATCGAGTACCACTCGCTATTCGAATGGAAAAGTTAGATGCAGAACCAGCATTGATTGGCTGAATGCTATACAGTCGGCCAATCAACGCTGGTTCTTCTCCTACCTTTAGAAGTCTTCTCCGTGTAGCTTCCCCGTGGCGTCTTCCGGCTCTTCATTCACTCTGCCAGGCATCGGGCCTGGGCAGAGCCGACTGCGCATGTCCACTTGTAGTGCGGGCATGCGTATTCGGCTCTGCCCAGGCCCGATGCCTGGCAGAGTGAATGAAGAGCCGGAAGATGCCGCGGGGACACTGCAAGGAGAAGACTTCTCGGAGGATCCAGCCCAACCCTTGCTCGTGGACTTGGTAAGTATAATTTGATCGAATGTTGCCTACCCCTGAAACAAGCATTTTCCCCCATAGACTATAATAGGGTTCGATATTCGATTCGAGTAGTCGAATATTGAGGGGCTACTCAAAACGAATATCGAACTTCGAACATTTTACTGTTCGCTCATCTCTAGTTATGTTGGATGATGCATTGTGCAGAGCTTTCTGTGAACAGCTTTACTGCCTATACAGTGAACATTCATACTATATACCAAAAACATAGTATATAGTGTATTTAGTTGTAAAAATCTCTCAATATGGTTTCCAAATTGTTTTATACATTGGCTTGAATAAAAATGCTATACACTGCTGCCCCAACATACACTTCAGAAATTATATATTATACAGTGCCAATTTAGTATTAGGCACACAAAAACTAAGTAAGTACAGCCAAACAGTGCTCAAATAATAGCAGCATACAGTGACCAAATAGTTTCACACATAAAGTAATAGAAACAGTGTTACAAAGTGTCAACATCAATGTACCCCAAACTTCACAGACTTGTAGCACCCGTGGGAAAAAAAAAATGATGTGGTTTTTAGTGCAGATTTTGAATTTATATCAACATGCTTCCTTAGTGGCCTCCACATAGTATCATGCTCCCCACTGGTCCAACACCATATAATTCTCAATTAGTGGCCCTCAGTCAATAAGCCATTAGCCCCCAGACACTGAATAATACTCATCAGTGGCTCCCATACACTTAATAATTTTCACTAGTGGCCCACAAATAATTCATATTGCACATAAGTGATCCTCAGGCACTTCATAATGCTCATCAGTTGCCTCCAGATACTTTGTAATGCTTGCAAGAGGCCCCTGCACACTTCATAATGCTTCCCAGTGGCTTCCAGATTCTTAGTCATGCCACATACAGTTAATCATGGTCCATATATAGTTTGTAATGCCTTCCATGTGGCCCCCAGATACTACATAATGTTCTCAAGTGGCCCCCAGATACTGTATAAAGCTACATAGTGGCCCCTAGAAGGTTTATAATAATCTCCAATGGCCCCACACTATAGTTGTGGCATAAACATAAAAATCATGTAACACCTATTTTCATTCCCTTGGAGCTCTTTGCTACTTTCCTGTTGTCTGACGTTCGATACAGCATGTCTGCAAAAGGCCGCAGATATCGCTAGCAGATGCCTGAATGGTGGCGCAGGAACACTAAATGCTTCATGCTTCACCATTCTATTGAAAAATACCTGCTTCTTAAGGAGGCAGATATAGTTGAAAAAGGACATGCAGACTTCCTCCTTTATGGAGCTCCCTGGCACCCCTGGTTGGGAATCGTTGGTCTAGATAAAACTACTATGCAATATATTTTAAGAACTAGGGTGATAACAATCCTTGGGTATCAGGACATTTTTTTTCAAGTTTTCATCAACACTTTTTAAAGGATTTTAGTAGGAGATGAATTGTAGTTTGTGCTGGGACAATTTTGGAGTACATATAATTAGAGATGAGCGAACAGTGAAATGTTCGAAGTATCCCTGGAGTAGCCGAGCTGAGTGCACGGCCAGCTCTGCTTCATCTCCGGCGTAGCAGTGCTGGCCGTGCGCTCAACTCAGCTGCATTTCCAGAGTAGTCGAGCTGAGCGCACGGCCAGCACTGCTACATCTTGGCATAGGACTGTATTGACCAGCAACGATTGGCCGAATGCCATACAGAGTATAGCATTTGGCCAATCAACGCTGGTTCTGCCGGAGGAGGCGGAGTCTAAGATCGGTCCACTGCAGTCTCAAGTCTGGTCCGATCTTAGACTCCGCCTCGTCACAGACTAGGCCCCGGCAAAACCATCGTTGATTAGCCAAATCCTGTACTCTGTATGGCAATCGGCCAATCAACGCTGGTCAATGCATTCCTATAGGAAAAAGTCAGCTTGCGCATATTGCAAGCTGACAGGGATCCCGACCAGATAGAGCCCCAAAGAGCTGGGTGAGTGACATTCCCACCTAAATAAAGGTTATCCCTAGCTAACCCTGCCTGTACATCTATCCCTGTCTCACAGTCACATAGTTCACATTCTCATATGAACCGGATATTAAATCCATTATTCATATAAATTGGAGGTCACCTGATTTAGCCAGCCAATTACTTTTTCCGATTTTTTTCGATGCCTCCGTTGTCGTAGTTCCTGTCCCACCTCCCCTGCACAGTTATTGGTGCAAAAAAAGCGCCAGGGATGGTGGGAGGGGAATCAAATTTTTAGTGAGTTTGCCACCTGGTGTTCGACTCGAATCGAACATCTCGAACAGCCTGATATCCGATCGAACATGTACTCGATCGAACGCTGTTCGCTCATCTCAACATATAATTAATTTTCATTAGTTTTTCATGATTAATGGGGAATGTGGCTGGAAGGGGTTAATGACATCTGATAACTGTTCCAAGTTATAGGGGGTGTCTTAAAATTGATGCCAGTTAGTATCCACAGGATGATGATATATATGTTTGGTCACTCTCGGGTCCAATCTCTGGGACCCTCACTGATCAAGATAACAGGGGTCCCGTGTCCCCCATGTGAGAGAAATAGTAGTTGTTACTCTGTTCATAGTCTATGGCACTGCTGGAGATGGAAGGATTTAGAAACTATAATCATTTATATTTGTCAAACTCAGATGTACAGTAATAGAAAAAACATCAAAATCGCCTTCCAATTTAGAAGATATCTTGCATAATATTGAGATTCTGGGGTTTTGTAATTTCATCATAATAACAATTCATGTTAAAGCAGATTGTGAATTGTCTATTGACACAGCATGGAAGGGAAATGCACTAATAGCAACTTATGTCAGAAATGAGTCACCTACAGAGAACTGTCAAAATCCTATCAAAGCTTTGTTTCATTGGTGACTGAGAGACAAAAAAGTTCATAAACTTCCCTTTTGCAGATATTTAATCCTTTCATTAAATTCTAAGAGAAAATTGTTCTGATTGTCAAACAAATAGCAATATGTAATTTAATCTGTCTCTTATTTGTCATAAATAAATAATAGGTTTATATGACTGGGGTATGACTTAAAACATGGATTAAATATTACAAATTATATAAGTTTTTCTGTATTGCATCAAGTAATTCTATACATCTGTATGGACTAGAGATGAGCGAACAATGTTCGGATCAGCCGTTCCGAACAGCACGCTCCCATAGAAATGAATGGAAGCAGCTGGCACGTACACTTTGCCGGCGGCCGGTCGCTTAACCCTCTGCGTGCCGGCTACGTCCATTCATTTTTATGGGAGCGTGCTGTTCGGAACGGCTGATCAAAACAGTGTTCGCTCATCTCTAGTATGGACCAAAGTTAGGCCAAGGGTGGTCTATTGCTAAAGAAAAAGAGATGTATGAACCTTTAGAATCATCCCGATTTGTTTGTCTGAACATTGTCTTCTTTGAAGGGTACACCATAGAGATATCAAAAGGCACATACAATATCTCTGGCAGGAAATGGAGGGTAGAGGTGACTCCTTTGGAATTTTCTAGGTACTTTTCTTCATTTGAGGCTTGCCCATGCACAGGGAAAGACACACAGAAATTTATAGTTCATAGAAATTTTTATTTGGATAAAAAGTTCTTCTCAAAGCTTATTAACAGGCTACACCAAAATAAGAAATTAATGTATGTTTTCTCCCAGAAACAGCACCATGCATGTATATGTGTATGTATATGTATATATGTATATATTGCAGCTCAGCAACATTCATTCCTTTCAAATCTGTTTGAATTATGTTTTATTAGGTTTTAACATTTTTTATTTATTTTACAAATAATCCATTATTTTTTATATTATTATTATTATTATTATTATTATTTTATATTAAATGTTTTTACATCACATTCCATGTGACTGTGTGTGAATCATTATTATTTAAATAACATGAGCATTCACCTTCACGATCACCAACTGGGTTGAAAAGATTACCCAGATAGCTACGCAGGAAAACCTTAGAAGTCTAGAGTGGCACAACTATAGGAAATTGTGGAGGATCTGGACACTGTGGCTCTGTTCTTACCTTTCTTCATGTTAAACTAATAGCTTTTATCTGTATAAAAAACTTATCAGTAATATAAAGTATTTCAGCTAAATACATAAGAACAAAGTAAGCTGAACCAGCTAATGTTGGCGTATGTGCCCGTGGTATTCCAGGGGCTGATTGAAAAAGGAAAATTGCCCAGGAAAAAAAATGTAAAAAAAAAAGACCCCATCTTATAAGTAGGGTCAGTGTTAGTTCAAGTAGGTGAGGTCAGGCATTACTCTTGTATATTACATGACCAATAGTTAACTTTAGTCTGGTTAGTGCTTCACCCAAAACAAGTTACAGAAGTTTCAGAATTAGTAGAATCCAAAATATTAAAAAAAAATATGGTCAAATCATGTTCTGCCCAACACAACTCCCTCATCTCTAGGGTTGAGTGATCGGGTTCAAAAAAGATCCGGCTGTGAGCGCCGTTGAGCGTTTTATGCTCTCCGCCGCAAAACCGTTTTTTTTTAAATCGGACACAGAGTCGGACATGCAGTACTCTGTAAATACAAACTTAGGAACTGGGGAAGAAGGGAAAAACACATCCCACTTACTCAGACCTTCTATTGCACAGTCCACATTATGTATGCCAAATGTCTCCAGACAGAGGTAGCACGGAATTCAATCCCATCGGCTGTGGGGCGTATCCAGAAGATTCAAAGTGATATAAAAAGATTCCAGCTCCACTCCGAAGTCCTTAAAACGTAACTTTTATTGCGGCTGTTAAAAGTTCACTGCATGTAAACAAGCACTAACGCCTTGATGATTTTTCCATTTCTTAAACAAGCTTGACTCCCTGACGCGTTTCGAGGACGGAGTGTCCTCTTAGTCGTAGCCAAGTACTCTGTGTCCGGTTTTTTTTAAAAAAACGGTTTTGCGGCGGAGAGCATAAAACGCTCACCGGCGCTCACAGCCGGACTCCGTCTGCATGCAGAAGACGGAACGCTGAGAACAGAGACCTGAACGCTAGTGTGAACCTAGCATCAGTGTGTTCTGTGATGCAGTGACCCCTATGGGGACTTCCGCTACATTGTATTCTGATGACACAGAGCAGGATAGGACCACCTCTACAATCATCTGTGTCAGAACTCCCTATGTATACAGATTTTTGAAGAGATAGCTGTTGGCTGACAGATTTTGAAGGTGTATGATCGCTTTTAGATCTAGCCATTGTCCCATAAAGTTAATGTCCTTGGTATTTGGAATTAAACCTCAATTTAAGCATTTGTCCTTTTTGCTTTCCCAGTTTTCCATACTAATTGGCTATGTCCAACCAGTAGCTCTCACTGCTAAGTACTTTATGCATGAAACACATTTTCTGCTCTGGTTACTTTTCATTTTAATCATGTACTGTAAGATATTTTTACGGGTCACTTTCCAAGGGTCAAAATCTATTTTATGTTTGCATTAATTTTCCTTTATTAAAGCTTTGTCTTGTGCTTTTCTAGTATTGAAATAATTGGTGACAGAATAACCTGTAGCAATTCAGATTATTATCAGTAACATCATTAAGGTGATCCAGGAGGCAATCTTATGTTTTGGGTGAGAAAAGTGTTCATGTTATCCACTTACCCCCAGGAATATCCGAGGATTGCATTTCACTATACTAAAATAGGAAACTGAAACAATGTCACCAGCTGATAAAGAGATGATCAGCTTAAGTTAGGACTTATTCACACCTGCATCATAGTGAATTATAATACAATTAGCTCACACAAGGCCAGATCGCAACAGTACTGAACTGACATAAAGCTGTGAGCTCAGTACAGTAGTGAAAAGGGAGTTTAGAAGCTCATTGCATCATATATAACTATAATGCACTGGGTACCATTCACACAGCTGTGGTCAGTCTGAGAAAACAGCTGCATGTCATCCATGTTTCCCAGATGGAACGCGGTCGCATGCATCATCCCATATGTTTGTTTGTTTGTAGACAAGTATTTTTATCTATAACATTAATAAAGGTTAAGTTTTAATAGATTTTATCAGAGTCCTCCATTAGTTTATTCAGTGATAATTAATCCTCAGCTAATTGGACCAATCCAGGAAGCTGCAAAAGTTTCCCAGGTTCACATTGTAACATTAAAGGTGAAACAGCCAGATTGAGAATCCTGACAACACCATGTTGTTATGTACTACCATGAAGACACATAGCTAATAGTGTTGAGCGAATAGTATTCGTCGAATACCTTGCCGGCATAGGAATGCGTGTAATCAGCCGAACAACAAGGGGCATGTTCCTTGCATTCCTATGCCGACGAGGTATTCGAAGAATACTATTTGCTCGTAAAGTTTTATATTTGTGTAATGACAGTAACCTCTATTACAAAATTGTCTGACCATTGTATAAGCAATGCCGCCCCTGCTACCTCCTGTGTCACCCCCTCTACCTCATAGATTGTAAGCTCTTACGAGCAGGGCCCTCAGTCCCATTGTGTGAAGTGAAGATTTCGTTCTAATGTATCTTTTTGTCTGTACTTGAACCCTAAAAATTGTACAGTGCTGCAGAATATGTTGGTGCTATATCAATAAAATGCAATATTATTATTATCTATCAAAATAGAATAAAGTCAAAGTTATACTAGAAATTCTAAATAATATTCCATCTACACCAAATTCACTTATGGGTAACAACGCTTTCTTCTGTAAGTTTAGTAACTGACTGTGGTCGAGTTATCAGGCAGCAACACTACATGAATGATAAAGTAACTCAACCACAACAAAAAGCCATGGCTGGGTTTGTGACATAGAATATCCAATGGCAAACTATCATTGCGAAAGATTGTCACCACTAAGATGGATAAAGAAAATCTTTAAATCTCATCATCATTTTTAATGACTTATATTTGTCAAAATGTTAAACTGCAATTAATTTCTTTTTATCTATGGCCATACCATAGGAGGGAAATTACAAAAGGTCTAAATGAGAGAATCTAATCATTTTCACTGAGAGTACAGAGCAAATCACTCATGTTTGGAAAGCCAGATTCACGGGGAGAAACTCGTTAACTGGAAGTTCCTCCATGTACTACAGTATGTTGCATCTCCTGTCTTGCCAGATAAAACAGAATACAATAGCAGCAGATAAGACAGATCTTTGGAGTTTAGAAGCACTGTTTGCTTCCAGTGGTTATCCTTGAACTTTTTTTGCACTGTCTTTTTATTGCTATCACATTCAGGAACAGTAGGTCTGGAATATTTTATCTTAGAATCTATGAAACTGAAAAGGTATTTCTTTTCCAACTTTTAAACTTAAGCTGTTCTGTGGTGTACTGCCAAGGTGACTTGGAGCAAAGTAGTCACAAGTAAACTGTGAGTATCAGTATTTTCATATGATATGTTTTGATGTGTACTATGTTAGTTTTTCTATCTCACTTATAGCTACTGTAAAAGCTGAAGAAGACTTGAATTTAAACAAATACAGTTCTGAAACAGCAATAGTATCCAATATATTTTATAGAACAAAAGAATTACCTTTAATATAGTAAGGAATGCTTTACCCAGAATCACATAATGGTATACATTTATTAATGAGTAGAGATGAGCGAACAGTAAAATATTCGTTATTCGTTTCTAATAGCCGCTCAATATTCAACTATTCAACCCAGACATTGACCTTGATTTTGATTGTCAAATTGATAACATTTTGGCATCAAGTCCTGGGTGTAACTTTTATTTAGAGGACCGCAAAGGTGGAGAATTGGCTGCAACTACTACTACTGGTAATGGTTCTCTAATATTGGACTCTACATTACCTCTACAGGGTTCTGATCAGGTATTAATAGTCCAAACAACATGCTACAGTACTTTAGCTGTAGATCAGAAACCACTATCCCTTCCAACACCAGATTTAACCAAGCTTCACCATCATCATCCTGCTGAGATGGAGCAATTAAAGGAAACCTTGCCTTCAAAGGCATGTTCTGGAGCTGCGACTGAGCCAAATCTAAACACAGAGTCCTTTGGAACTGAACAAAATTCACCAGCAGTGTTTTTGGCCCTTAGGGTGAGTTAAGCCTTGCACCAGCATGTGTCCCGTAACATCAGGCGGGCCCTAAGTTCTGCGCTAAGTTGCACAAAGTTCCACTTGACCACCAACATGTGGACAAGTGCATGTGGCCAGGGACGCTGCATCTCAATCGCGGCACACTGGCTGAATGTAGTTGAGGCTGGGACCGGGTCGCAAACTGTGGTGGTCTGCCTTGTCTCCCCGCCCAATATTCCTGGCAGGAGTGCTGAAACCCCACCCTCTTCCTCCTCCGCCATTAAATCGACCCCAGCTACGAGCTGGAAACGCTGCAACACTGGCGTGGGGGGGACGTCAGTAGGTCGTCCTGAAGCTCATCAGCTTGAGGGACAGACAGTACAGTGCCTCCAAGGTCAGGGATGCCATCCTGGATGAGATGGCAATGTTTTTTGCCCCGCTGCACCTGGGCCCAGGTGCAGGTTGGCGTATGTGATAATGGCCAGAACCTGGTAGCAGATCTGGAGCTTGCCAGACTCAAACACAGTCCACACATGGCCTACATTTTCAGATTATTGGTGCAGTGGTTTCTAACAACTTACCCCAATTTACACAAGCTACTGGTTAAAGTGCAGCACTTGTGCTCCCACTTTGGCAAGTCTACAGTAACTGGTGCCAGCCTCAATACACTCCAGCAATGCCTACATCTGCCTGAAGCACCGGTTGTTGTGCAAGGTCACCACACGCTGAAACCCTAGATACTGTATGTTGAGCAGGGTGTGTGAGCAGCAGAGACCTTTGATGGAGTTCCATCTCCAAAACCCAAGGGTTCATCAAAGTAAGCTCCCTCAGATACTGCATCATGAGTTTCTATGGGTGGCAGACTTATGTGAAATCCTATCCCATCCTTTCAATTGGACAAGAAACATAGTTACATAGTTACATAGTTTATGAGGTTGGATAAAAGCATTAGTCCATCAAGTCCAACCAATAAATCACAATTCCTGATATGACAGCTGCGTTAAGCAGGGTGCAGGGTACAACGTAGACCAGGCCCGAGCACCAGAAACAGGTGTTACAATGGCTAGCGGATAATGCTTCCAGCTGCTTTTCCAGCAGCCGTCAGCCACTACCTGCAGTCATGTTCATACCCAAGAGTCTGCCCCTCCTTCCTCCCAACATGCCCAATCTTCCCAACAGAGTCATCCCACCCTTGCCCCCTCCCAGGATCTCTTTTTGGGTCCTTTTACTGTCTCTCCCTCTGTTGAATCACTTCCCGAATCCCAGGAGCTACCAGATGACTTTGTGTGTACTGATGCCCAAACACTGGAGCATCCGCCATCACCTGGTGATTTTGTGGTTGTAGACCCGCAACCAGCATTTTCTGTCCTCAGTGATGATGATGAGACACAGTTGCCATCAGGGCATGCTGTTGTCATGTGCAGTTTGCAGTAAGAGGAGAGTGAGCAATTGGAACAGGAGTTGGTGGACGACAAGGCCACCGACCCTAAATGGACAGGGGTGATGTATAGTGGGGAAAGCAGTGTAAATGTGGAGGCAAGCTAAGCAGGAAAAAAGGTGGCTACAGGCAGAGGCATGTCCAGAGGCAGCAAGGCCAAAGATTTTCCATGTACTAGCCACTCATGCAAAACTCGCCCATATTGCCAGACTTATGCGAGATCTCTCCATGCCTGTGAGGAGTCCACCAAGAAGGTCAGCTTTGAGGACGCATTACTGATTTTAACAATCCCGCTCCTGTGTGTGATGCAAGAATTCCTCATCACCATCAGGGATAACTTATTGTACGCTGAGGAGTCGGGCATAAAAGCAGAACCATTCCAGCAGGATAGTCAGTGCACACTCCTGTCTGCTTCACCACGTATATTGATGGAGGAAGAGGAGGATGATGAAGTGACAGATGATTTCATTGTCGCACAGGAGGCTAGCGGCACCCCCTGATCAAACTACCGCCACTGAGGTGCCTAGCGTCACCAGTTACATGACAAATTTAGTGCAGTTTGCAAACTTTGCAAGTCTAAACTGAGTAGGGGCTCTGAAAAGAGCAACCTTACCACCTTTTGCATGCGCTGTCATTTGGAAGGCAAGCCCTGGGCTCAGTGGGAGAGAGCAAACGCAGGACAATCGTCGCCCGGCTTTGCCGACACTGCCTCTTCCACTGTTTACAGTGCTGGTGCTGCAGTCCAGACCACCAGCCGGGACACCTACACATCTGTCTCTGACACATTGGGGGAGTTCATCCTCATCTGCCCTTTTGGCCTGCACCATCTTCACAGCCACTCCCCATCTCCAAGGCGTTTCATTTCAGGCAGAAGTACAGCGCAAGCCACCCACATGTCCAAGCCTTTAACAGCCTCATCTAAATACTGCTGGCACTGGAGATGTTGGCGTTTATGCTTCTGGATACCCAGGCCTTCCGTCACCAGATGGCAGCTGGGGCACCTCGCTATGCTGGACCTAGCCGTTAATACTTCTCTAGGTGTGCTGTCCCTGCCTTGCGCCTCCACATTTCCCATAACATCAGTCGGGCACAGAGTTCCACACTTTGCTGCAAGGTCCACTTGACCACCGACGCATCGACAAGCGCCTGCGGTCAGGAATGCTCCTTATTTTTAATGACAGGCCGGATGAATGTAGTGGAGTCTGGGCCCGGGGTGCAAACTGGGATGGCCTATCTCCTCTCCCAGCCCAAAATTCATGGCAGGGTTTCTCTGAAAGCCTACTCCTGCGCTGCAACCTCGACCCCAACTAAGAGCTGGAAACGCTGTACCACTGGCATGGGGATATGTCAGCAGGCCGTGCTGAAGCTCATCAGCTTGGGAGACAGACAGAACACTGCCTCCGAGGTAAGGGATGCCATGCAGGATGATATGGCAATATGGTTTTCCCTGCTGCACCTGGGCCCAGGCATGTTTGCCTATGTGATAATGGCCGGAAGCTGGTAGCAGACTCAAACACGGTCCACACATGGCCCATGTTTGCATCTTGTTGGTGCAAAGGTTCTTTGAAACCTGCACCATTGTGCCTGATATACTGGTCAAAGTGTGGCCATTTTCAAAAGTGAGAAGTAGCCTCTGCTAGGCTGAAAACATTCAGAGCACACTCCTGTCATCTTCGCACCATTGGCTGGCAGAGGAAGACGAGGGGGATGAATTTCATGTCACTGTCCCACACAAGACTTGAGGGTAAAGTTCAGCGCATCCCATTGCTTCAGCATAGATGGTGTGAATGGGAGTGGAAAATGGAGGAAATGGAGAGTGACCCTTTACCCTTGGGGGCAGCAAAGTCATGCCAAGTAACACACTGGCACACATGGCTGACTTCATGTTGGGTTGCTTTTCAAGAGACAAAGGCATAGTTCACATCATGGAGAGCAAACAATACTGGATTGAACAAAAAATTGGATTGAGCTGATGTAGCGTGACTGAATTGCTGTATATCACACTTAGCTTTTGGGGGGTAGACCGTTAAAAATTGGATTGAGCTAATATCGCATGACTGAATTGCTGTGTCTCCCACTTATCTTCGCGGGGTACAGCATTAAAAACAGGTTTGACCATACATGGCCTGACTGAATGAACGGCTGTCTCCCACTTAGCTTCGGGGGTAGACCCTTAAAAATTGGATTGAGCCTGATTGAATTGCTGTGTCTCCCACTTAGCTTTGGGGGGTAGGTAGACCCTTAAAAATTGGATTCAGCGTACATAGCCTGACTGAATTTCTGTGTCTCCCAGGTAGGTTTTGGGGTTACACACCATGAAAAACTGGGTTGAGCGTACATAGCCTGACTGAATTTCTGTCTCTCCCACCTAGGTTTTGGGGGTACACACCGTGAAAACCTGAATTGAGCATACATAGCCGGACTGAATTTCGGTGTCTCCCACCTAGGTTTTGGGGGTACACACCCTGGATATCTGGATTGAGCGTACATAGCCGACTGAATTTCTGTCTCTCCCGCCTAGGTTTTGGGGGTACACACCGTGAAAAACTGGATTGAGCGTACATAGCTGGACTGAATTTTGGTGTTTCCCACCTAGGTTTTGGGGGTACACACCCTGGATATCTGGATTGAGTGTACATAGCCGGACCTAATTGCTCTGTATCCCTGTTTTGGGGTTACAGACTGCCTGAAAAGCTGGTTTGCCGTATATTGCCGGTTACAGTTAATGAATCAGTTTGAAAGCCATATATTCAATTCCTGCAGAAAAGCTTTCTACAAGTAAGGTCCAGATTCCCAAAGGTGACATTTATAGTCATAAACACTATATTCACACTGGCATTGTTTTGTCTGTGGCTCTGATCTATCATTGGATCATAACAATGCTGAAAAGTTGACAAAAGGAAAGATGCAGACACAGCACCCTCCATTTGCATCCTCCATTACTCTTTATATCAAATGAATGAATGAAACATTATTCTATTGCATTTGTTTCTTCTTGTATCCAACAGAAGAAAAATACAAATTATGAGCATGTGCACACTGCCATAGCTACAATGTGAATGTAAATACTAAAAATGTATATACATACACATAGCAAAGCAGTAATGTTGTAGGTGCTAGTAAAGTGCTGTTGGGACTTCTTTGATTCTGTGTTTTCATTTGTATTGCAGCCATGACAGCGTGCACCTGCGCATTCAGTTCATATTATTTAGCATTGCTGACTAATTTTGTTTGTTGCTTTGTACCTGACTCAGTTTTGCTCTTGCTCACATCCATCTGCCCGGATAGGTTAGAGGATAATATGGCCGAATTCATGCGGAAGCCTAGTCCAAAGAGAGGCAAGTCTTTGTAAGTAGGGTCCCATTTGAGGAGGTCGCCATGTCGTTGGCAGATCAGCTGTCACAATTTGATCAATGTGCTTGCTAAGAACCTCATTTTCATAAACTTATTTGTATATATTAGTTATAATGCTCTTAGTTACAAGTTTTTGTGCCTATCTGTTTACATCCATTTTCATCCATTAAATAGACTTGTTAAAAAGTTGCTAAAAAACATAATGTGAATGACCCCTTACATGAAGTTTCATAATTGTTATTAATATCAATAAGAACTAAAAGAATAACAAACCTTTAAAAGTAATAGCTGTATAAGGCCATAAACAAGTCTGTCTGTGAAATCTGTAATTTTATATATTTTTTATGGTATGCATTTTCAATTTTTTAGAAGTAAAATATCAAAGATATTTGGCAGTAAAGTCAGCAGGGTGTTTTTCATGAATATTTGAAGACTTGTAAAGAAATTGCCTATGGTAAAGTATTTTGCAAAGAGCACATATGTATATTCCATTATTTTCTGAATGCCCTGAAAAAAACATCATCCATACAGCCTGTTTGAATAAATAAAAAAGTATTGCATATATATATATATATATATATATATATATATATATATATATACATATATATATATATATATATATATATATATATATATATATATATATATATATATATATCAAAATTTCTAAAAGGAAACAGGATGAGAAAAAAAGTATTAGTTTATGATTTTTATTATAACAAATTTAAATTTTAGTTGTATGAAACGTATTAAAAATAGTTCCTGTGTGCAATAATGTCACTGAAGTGGTATCTCCAATAGATCTGAGTAATATTGCTCACTCTATACTCTCATTGCATACAAAGAAATGGGCTACATCTTGCTGTAGAAAGTGATTGGCCGGCTACTGACATTTGTGTACTTTAGATTATGGGAAGGAAGGAAAAACAAAATGGATTCTTTTTTCTATACATATAAAATTTATGGCATATCATTAGCTCTACTGCTCTTGTCTATACAGTTTGGGCCTAACCACTGAGATGTCCATTGTTGTAAACAACAATGTGCTTTGGCCCATTCAATTTCTCTTCTACAGAGCACCAATCAGTGGTGTAACTAGGATTGATGGGGCCCCGTGGTGAACTTTTGACATGGCCTCCCCCTGAAAACACTGATGGACCAATATCCCCCCATATTCCTGCACACATTATTATGCCCTATAGAGGTCCTGCACACAGTATTATGACTTATTGTGGCCTCTGCACTCAGTATTATGCCCCGTAGTGGCCTCTGCACACAGTATGATGTCCCATAGTGGCCCCTTCACACAGTATTATGCCCCATTGAGGACATGCATGACCAATTATTATATTCTGGGGTCCCCCCAGAGTATAATAATTGGAGACCCAAGGGAGGATAAAAACATAAAGAACTTACCTCTCCCTGGCTCCGTTGCACTTCCTGTTGATTCCAGCCATCTTCAGGAAGGCTGACATCAACAGGGAGTGCATCGGAGTGTACAGGATGTCACTTGAACCGTCCTTGTGTCATGATGCATAAGGACACAAGCCCTGGCCATGTTATGTCACACAAGTAGGCCTGAAACCTGTCTGGAGCCAGGAGAGATAAGTAACAGTGTTTTTATATGTTCCCTCACCTCTCCTGGACCTCTGATCATTATATTTGGGGGTCTGAAAGGACTCCTGAGTATAATAATAGTGTTTGTGGGTCTGCGGCCTCACTTACTGATCACAGTTTCTGCTCACAGCGGCCTCTGCAGAAGGAGAAGTGATGGCGGCCGTGAGCAGGAGCCAGGATTGGTAAGTAAATAGAGCCCATTACCTGCTGGAATTACTCCAGGTAACAGTCTATTAAATTAAACAAACAACAAAAAAACGCAGCAGCAGC
This sequence comes from Leptodactylus fuscus, assembly GCF_031893055.1. Taxonomy (NCBI): domain Eukaryota; kingdom Metazoa; phylum Chordata; class Amphibia; order Anura; family Leptodactylidae; genus Leptodactylus; species Leptodactylus fuscus. The sequence continues at coordinate 18,756 of NW_027439887.1, forward strand.
AGTTGTCGCCGGGCCTCCAATGTCCTGGGCCCTGTGGCATCTTCTACCGCTGCTACCCCAGTAGTTACGCCCCTGGCACCACTCCCTAGTCCTAGTTAGTAGTGGTGCTGTGTCCAGTTTACATATTAGTGGCACTACTGAGTTTTACCTTCACTGACCAGATATTAATGACACAATCTGCCATTTATGTGTATTACAGTTACCTGAGGACTTGTCACATAATCCAGCATACTAAATGGAATATTTATTTCAACTGTCTTGATCTGTAGTTTTTAATCTGTTCACCCATCCAAAAGATATGACCTGTGGTAGGTTTTCTGTACATTAGTTCTTGTTCCTCAAGTGGGTGGTAATTTCTCTGAGAAAATAAAATGTTACTTCCCACTTGGAGAACAAGAGCTAATTGACATACAACCAAGCAGGTACCATATAATTTTGAACTGGTAGATGGAATTAAAAATTAAATTAAAAAATAAGAAGCCAAATTGCTCAGGGACACCAGATCTGCACAGCAGCAGCCGCCATGTGAGGAATGTCATTTAGCATTTTGGACTTGGTGGTAGATCTTTCCGTGTGTAATAAACAGGCAACATGGTATTCATTTGGTAATTCTTACAAGAGATCATACCTTAAAATAGAGTTATCTTTAATGAATAATTCTCGCAGTAGACGAGTCCCAGGTGTGTCAAATCTAGAAATGTTCTGAAGTAATTAACTTTTCATCCATGCCCTAAAGCAATAGTGCCAAGGGACTTGTTAAATTACCAGAACGCCTGTTACATTACATCTAGTCGGCTCACAAGAACATTGCTCATGATCATTTTATTCTCAACGTCAGTGTTTCTGCAATGTGACATCACACAAGAAGATTATACACAAATGGCTCAATACTGACTTTGCTGATTGTATTATCGCACACATTGTACAATGTTTCTAGTGATTTGGATTAATCTTACTGTTTTATAATATTGCATTTTGCACTCCTGTCTATGCTGTAGAGTCCTGTGAGTGAATGTTGTAACTTATAAGAAACTATGTCTCCTTGTTTCCTGCACTAAAGACATTCATTGCCCATGCCGGGTAAATTGTCACAGGTCTCCTGCCTCATTCATTGCATTCAATTTCTAGAGCACTCCCACTCCCCCCTGCCTTCCCCTCATGTGCCCCAGCACACGAGGTTGTACCCAGGGGGAAAACTACTCCCAAAAATCCTGTAAACCGATGCATCCTCCTAATTAAGCTGCATTATGGCTCTGTCTGTAATATTTGTTCAAAGTCAAACAGTATTGCATTTTGTTTATAAGACTTTGTAAAGCAGCATAAAATTTTCTGTCTGCCTGTTTGCCGCACAAATCCAATGAAGCAAAATCAATGGGTTGCAATTATTTGCTATTATCAGCAATCATGAGAAAGACATAAACAGCGCTATCTGAATATTTTAGGATCATGAAAAATGTATAACACTGACACTTGCCTAATATGGCAACATAAAATCAATAAGTGAATCTTTATTACTGCAATTTAGAAAATGATCAGTACTTATACGGAGTTAATCTACACTTTTTAAGTACAATCTCATTTTCTTCATTTTAGTTGTGATTGAAGTAGAACTCTCTGGTTGCATTAAAAATGTAATATATAGTAATAAACAAGTGCAACTCTCCTGACCTTAACCTCTTACAGAATCTATGGGGTATTGTCAAGAGGAAGATGAGAGACCCCAGACCCAACAATGCAGATGAGCTGAAGGCTGCTATCATACAACCTGGGCTTCCATAACACCTCTGTGCCACAAGCTGGTTGCCTCCATGCCACATTGCCGCATTGGTGCAAAAGGAGCCCCCACCAAGTATTGAGGGCATTTACTGGAGTGAGAGTGTGACAATTTTGAACGATTTGAAAAAAAAAATCACATTTAGCAAATACAGACACCTAGACAGACTAACCACTTCCACTTTCTTATCTACTTTTCAAAATGTCACAAATGTCACAATTTTTTACACCAGATTTTTGAGTTCGGAAACCTCATTTTTCATCCAGAGAACAAATGTCCTAAATAAACACAGATATAGGCGTTACCATGTCCTCATAATAGCTTCCGTAGGCAGACTTAGTGATTATCACCTATAGGACTCCAGAATGGCTACATCTGTATGGGGTCATGTGTGCTCTGGGTTTCTTTTGTGTACTTTCCTTTGTGGTTATTCCCATTTACCCAAAAATGTATAGGTTAATTAATTCCTGTAAAATTGATTCTAGTGTATCCTTTACTGCCATAGGGAAATTACATATTGTAGACAAGTATTAATGTTACTGCGGACACTCTCTGTAAGTTGGTGCCATCTACACAACACACAATGCCAATAAATATCCCCAGGCCTGTCGACCTGTTAATGTTAATGAGACCTGTGTAATAAACTACCTGAAGATTGAACCAGTGGTGAGATGCAGTAGGTTCCCCCTAGTTCTCCTGCCATGGTTTTTAAGAATATTGCTGTTTCACAGAACCAGGGAGAAGATGTGCCCTGACCTGCTCCAGATCCTGGCACAGCAGGAAGCAAGTGGTATTGGTTTATTAATCATTGCTCTGCTCCCCCAACCTGCCCAATTTTTCCTGCTGGGGCACTGATGTGGACCATGATCATGTGTGGGGGCACTGTATAGTGTCACAGAGAGGTCATTAAACTGTATGAGGGCACTGAGGGGGCCATCAGACTATGTGGGGGCAGTGAGGGGTGCTACTATCCTGTGTTGGCACTGTGGGACCCATTATCATGTATGGGGACACTGAGCAGGCTATTAATCTGTTGGGGCACTGAGAAGAATCTTTATCTAGTGTGGGCATGGGGGGGTGATTCTCCTGGGGGGGGGCACTTAGGAGGTCCATTAAACTGTGTGATTGAGCTGAGGGGGATTATCCTGTGTGGAACATTAGGGAAATAGAAATATTAAAGGGGTTATTCATATTTATAATATTGATTGAATCCTTTATATACAAACACATTATTTTGTTGAAATACACAGTAAGTCAATAGCATGCGTAAAAAAAATTGGGACTGCCACAGAACAAACTTATAGTAAGATCTGTGCATGGACTGAGCTTAAAGGGGTTTTTGGCCACAGTAGGTCATCAGTGTGCGGGTCTGATACCTGGGCCCTCTGCAGACAAGCAGTTCTGATATCCTCCAGACACTTGAAACAGATACAGTGGATGGGGGTTGCCTGCATGCTTCTTCTACTCAAGTAATAGGCGTAATACTGCAACCAAGCCACTGCATAGTGGTTGTCCAGGGAATTGCCCAGCACCAGCTGGAGGCTTCTGGAACAGCTGATCTGTGCAGGGTGCAGGTGTTTACCCCCACAGATCACATACTGATAGGCTATCCACTCAATAGACCATCAGTACGAATAATTCCATTTGGAGCTGGAAAATCCCTTTAAGTGGGTCCACTGTCTTAATTATAGATCATTTTCTTCTTTAGACTTCATATATTTAAACAATAGCCAAGCAATATGTGTTTCTGAATATCAAAAAGTAGTCGTGTATTTGTAATCATAAAGAGTAGGAAAGTTTCCTTTCATTTCTCCAGGTTTTGGCCGATGTCATAAGCTTTCTACTTTCACATCTTCTTCGATTGCAGTAGACGGGATTATTGTCCTTTGATATCTGCATTGTATGTACCTTTGAAGGAGATTGTCAGTGGGTGTAACTTCAAGTCATTCAATTAGGAAGTCTCTATGCACCTGAGTCTCGCTTTCAGACACAAGCACACACTTAGATTACTAGGCTGTTGTCCACCTGAGGCCTTTTCCAAGGACAAAAAAACTATCAGAAATTCAGACAAATTGTTATTTTATAAAGAAGAGAATATTAACCCTATCTTACATACTAGTGGATAGAATATGTATTGTTATATTTATACATGCTGCATGATTATATAAGGAAAAGCAAGGAATTGAACGCATATTGTGCTAATATATTCTGCGGGCAAGATAATACAAAATTATTGGAGGAATAAAAAGCCTTTTTCAAAATATTTAACCCAAATAAAGTAAAGTATTATACAAATACAGTAACTGCAGCACAAATTGCAACTACTGCAAGTACTCAGTGTTAGGAAGAAGTCAGCAAACATCGCCTGTGAAAACAACATATTGCTAACATGTCTACCCATGAGGTCTAATCAATAATGTATGGCTAAAATATACAGGGAATGAGATAATACAGTTATCTACGAAGAGAAAAATATAGGTTCATACAATTACATTTGGATACCAGTGGATATTAGACTTCTTGAGAATAGGAAGACACAGTAATTTCCTTAATGCATATAATTACCTCTGTCAAATTGACTGAATTAGTTTTTTTTTTCTAGATCTCTAGATATTTAATGGGAGCATGTCACTCAACTTGTAGTTTGATCTGTTAGTGACATGGAATAGATAATGTCATTTTTACAAAAAAAAAATTAATTGTATGATTTTATAATGGCTCACCAGATTCAGAGTACCTGCCTCAGCCTGGCAGATTTTCCAAAAATGAGACAATTGAGGAGGATTTCTAGAACTATTTTAGGGGGCAGACAACAGCACCTTCTAGAATACCTACAAAATACAAATTGGTGTGGCACTCACATGTCTCTTTGTTATCCTTTTTTTGCAAAAAAATAAGAAATAATTTTGTTCTATTTTAGGTCTTGTTAGGAATTTTAAGGTACCAGAGCAATGGCATCTATGATCAGTCTCACTTATGACTTGGACAGCCTGAGATTGGTATGGAAGCTAAATGGGCAATGCCTTGGTGCCAGTGGTGTAACTAGGAATGACGGGGCTCCATGGTGAACTTTTGACATAACCCCCCCCCCCTACCCGAAGACACCCACCACTGACCGACTCCTCCCCCCGCATTCCTGCATACAGTATTATGCACCAAAGTGGCCCCTGCATCCAATATTTTGTCATATAGTGGTCCCTGCACACAGTTTTACGCCCCATAGTGTCCCCTGCACACAGTATTACGCCCCATAGTGGCCCCTGCTCACAGTATTGTGCCCCATCATGGACCACCCATGAACAGTTATTATACTCTGGGGTCTTTTCAGACCCCAGGGTATAATAATTAGAGACCCAGGGGAGGATACAAACATACAAAACACTGTTATTTACCTCTCCCTGGCTCCGGCACACTCCGCGGTGATGATGGCCATCTTTAATGATGGAAGAGACGTCACTTGAGCCAGGGCTTGCATCGCAACGCATAAGTATGCAAGCCCAGCCCATGTGATGTCTGTGATGTCACCAAGTAAGCCCAAGAGCCTGCCAGAGTCAGGAGAGGTAAGTAACATTGTGTTTTATGTTCCGTCATCTCTTCTAGCCCTCCGATCATTATACTCACGGGTCTGAAAAGACCCCCCGAATATAGTGATAATGTTTGTGGGGTTTGCGGGCCCATGGACTCAATTACCGATCCCGGCTCCTGCTCACAGCCTCCACAGAAGAAGAGGCGCCAGTGGCCGTGAGTATAAGCCAGAATTGATAAGTAAATAAGTAACTCCAGCAGGTAACGGACTATTAAAAAAAACAAAAAAAAAAAAAACCTGCAGCGATGTCTCGGATCCTGTGGCAGCTGCTACCACTACTACCCCAGTAGTTACGCCCCTGGTTAAAGCATGTAAGTGCGGGTATTTCTGCATGTATGAACACTTAATCCTGAAGAAATCCAGATGTTTGGTTACATTGTTCCCATTTTTTCTCATTTTCATACCATTAACTGGTCTATTGATCCTGTGATCTCCATAATTCCAAGACTCTTCCTTCTTGGTGTTGCAAATTCATTGTTGAAGAATGTAATATAAAAAAGATGGGTTGGGGAAACCACAAAGTACTGTAATTGTAAATTATCAATGGTTATTACAGCCATCTCTGTAGTGATAGTTTTATTTGAAGGGGCAAAACTAAAATACCCTATTAAAATAAAGCTTGCAAATGTAAATTTGTGCACCTATAGGTAGTAGAGATGAGCGAGTAGTGAAATATTCGATATTCAATATTCGTTTCAAGTAGCTCCTCAATATTCGACTATTCGACCGAATATCGAATCCCATTATAGCCTATGGGGAAAAAATGCTTGTTTCAGGGGAAACCACAATTCGACTAAGGAGAGTCACCAAGTACACAATGACACCCCAGGAAATTATGCCAACACCCCTGGAATGCAACTGGGACAGCAGGGAAAGACCTTCAAAAATTCACTTTGCTGGCCCTTAACATGAGCCCTTCCAAATTAAGTTAGAGTCCCTTAAGCTGAGCTACCAGCAGAGATTTAGGCCATTGAGGTGACTTGAGCCTTTCACCAGCAGAGTTTTAGGCCCTTTAAGTTAGTTCAGCCTTGTACCAGAAGAGTTTTTTGCCCTTTGGGTGAGTTGAGCCTTGCAACCGGCAGAGTGTTAGCCCCTTTCAAATTGTTAGCCCCTAAAACAGTGGTTCCAAAACCATCACTCTCATTGTGTGGGATTGATGCAGTGGATTGGAGTGAGAATCCAGACATTGACCTTGATTTTGATTGTGAAATTGATAACATTTTGGCATCAAGTCCTGGAGGTAACTTTTATTTAAAGGACCACAGAGGTGGATAATTGGCTGCAACTACTACTACCGGTAATGGTCCTCTAATATGGGACTCTACATTACCTCTACAGGGTTCTGATCAGGTTTTAATAGTCCAAACAATATGCTCCAGTACTTTAGATGTAGATCAGAAACCACTTTCCCTTCCGACATTAGATTTAACCAAACTTCACCATCATCATCCTGCTGAGATGGAGCCACAAAAGGAAACCTTGCCTTCCAAGGTATGTTCTATAGCTGCGACTGAGACAAATCTAAACATGGAGTCGTTTGAACAAAATTCAAAGTGTCAAAAGACTTTAGAGCAGTGGTTCTTAACCTTGTTTGAGGTACTGAACCCACCAGTTTCATATGCACATTCACCGAACCCTTCTTTAGTGATAAATCAAATATAATTTATTTTCAAATTCAAGACATAGGTATATGTTTTTTTACTGGTACACAAAATGAACCGTGCATATGGCCTAAGGTTCGATCGAACCCTGGTTAAGAACCACTGCTTTAGAGACTGTTGAAAGTAATGGGATCCAGAATGAGGAGTTCATCTCAAGGCTGACAGACCCAACTCCAAATGCTGCAGCACAAGCAACCAGCATTCAGACTAAGATTGTCTCTTCTTTAAGTAAGGCACAAGATTCTTTGGAACCAGAACAGGAAAAGCCAGTGATTGCCATTGCAGCAGTGCCTAGGCCATCTGTCAGAGCAGTTCATTCAGAGATTGAATTGGAGAAAATAAGAATATTTACTGTGATTGAGTTTTCATACACATTAGTGGGCATAGACAACCTAACGTAGAAGATCCTCATGCTGAGCTGGCCTCATTACTGAACAAGATCAACCAGGATAATCAGGACTGGAAACAGACATCAGATCTTACTGAAAGGAATAACCCTCGGTTTGTAAAGATGCCATCTAAATGTTGCACCTTTAATTGAGTTGAACATTGCACCAGCAGAATGTTAGGCCCTTTGGGTGAGTTGAGCCTTTAACCAGCAGAATGTTAGGCCCTTTGGGTGAGTTGAGCCTCTAACCAGCTTAGTTTTTGGCCCTTTGGGTGGATTGAGCCTCTAACCAGCATAGTTTTTGGCCCTTTGGGTGGATTGAGCCTCTAATCAGCATAGTTTTTGGCCCTTTGGGTGGATTGAGCCTCTAACCAGCATAGTTTTTGGCCCTTTGGGTGGATTTAGCCTCTAATCAGCATAGTTTTTGGCCCTTGAGGTGAGTAGAGCCTTGCACCAGCAGTGTTTTATTTTTTGGCCCTTGGAGTGAGTAGAGCCTTGCACCAGCAGTGTTTTATTTTTTGGCCCTTTGGGTGAGAAGAGCCTTACACCAGCAGTGTTTTATTTTTTGGCCCTTTGGGTGAGTTGAGCCTTTAACTAGCAGTATTGTAGGCCCTTTGGGTGAATTGAGCCTTTAACAAGCAGAGTTTTAGTTTTTGGACCTTGGGGTGAGCCCTAAAAAATTAGTTTTCAGACCTTTTGGGTGAGCCCTAAAACATTAATGTGTTTTTTTCCCCTATTTGTTAATGGTGAAGGTGGTGGTGTTGGTGGAGGAGGACGACGAACTTGTATGCTGGCACAGACACATGGAACTGTGTCTTATCAGTACTGTGGACGGGACATGCTGGTTGCAGGACCACAATATTTGCTATCCACCCTAGCATAGGTTCCTGGTGCTCGGACCTTGTCAGCAGGGTACCCTGCACCCTGTTTGATGTTGTGGCACTGCTGGCTGCCCCTCTCCAGTAGATAATTGGATCCACAGTCGAGATACTGCGACCTGGATCCCCAGCTGGATTTCCTCATCCACGTCCTCGTCCCCTTGTGCTAATAACGAGGGGCACTGCTGGCAGCCTCTCTCTAGTAGCTGGACTGTGGACTGGATCCCCAGCTGGATTTCCACATCCACGTCTCCGTCCTTTGATGCTATCCTGACACATCTTTGTCAGGTTCAGTGTATATACACTGTTCCTGCAGTGTAGCTCTGAAAAGAGCTGTTGAATTTTTCCCGCATAGCAGTGTCTAAACTCTATCTCACCCTCAATACAATTTCTCTTCATATCTCACCAAAATGCATCTGACAGGGGCCACACGGTGGCTCAGTGGTTAGCACTGCAGCCTTGCAGCGCTGGAGTCCTGGTGTTCAAATCCCACCATGGGCAAAAAACCATCTGCAAGGAGTTTGTATGTTCTCTCTGTGTTTGCATGGATTTCCATCCCATATTCCAAAAAAAAAGACATACTGATAGGGAAAAATATACATTGTGAGCTCTATGTGGGGCTCACAAACTACATTAAAAAAAAAAAATGCATCTGACACTATGGCTGGCACTATTCTTATAAATCCGAGGTCACCTTATTTAGTCAGCCAATGACTTTTTCCTATTTTTTTTTTTTTTTATGCCTACGTTTTCCTGCTCCCTATGCCACCTTCCCTGCACAGTTATTGGTGCAAAAAAAGCGCCAGGGAAGGTGGGAGGGCATACGAATTTTTACTGCATTTACCTTGTGGTAAACGATTGGAATCGAATATGTTGAATACCCTAATATTCCATCGAATACCTACAAAATCGAATCGTATTCGCTCATCTCTAATAGATAGGTTTTAAAATATAGAGGTTGTTATCTAATCCTAAAGGTCCATAAGCATGTTAATACATACCCTAGTTCATTATTACGTTTTTTGTGTAATTTTGATTCCAGGGATTTACTGTAACATTTAGTTTAAGGTCAAGCCAAAAATTGCTGAATTGGATTGTAACCTTCTCATATTCATCATTATTTAGAGTCTCTGCCCATTTTGATAAGCTGTAAGGATTTCTCCCTTTAAGCATGCTTCTTGATCCTCTTTAAGGGGATGAAGTTATATCCCTGGCCATGCAGTGACTGAACACTATCCTTATTGTCCATGGTATCTGGAACAAATCTGAGGAAATAACTTTTTATGATATATGGAATCAGAGCCTCAGTTTTCTGCTTTTCAAGGTTTGACTCTGTTTTATAGGACTTTCGTGAGTTGTTCCTGAAAAATTGCAATGACATTTGACTTGTCTGGAACCATTAGATATAACAAAAGTATTTGTAACAAAAAATGTATTTGTTCCTATACACCTTTGTGCTCAACTGTAAAAGTTTATTATTTTATGCTTTATGAAGGATTGCTGTCAGAAATGTATAGAATTGTTGTATTTTCCGGTGTCTTTCTCCTTGTTCAGTTGAATATACTGAGGTACTGTGCCATATATCTAAGCATGAATATTCAGTAATGGTAGCCTAGCAGCACAGTAATGTCAATACAATTCAGTAGCCTTGCTATAGCCCTGATGTACAGAGACAGATTAGGGAGAAATGGAATATGTGATTTAGTAATTATCTAAGGCCCACTTTGGTTAACCTACCAGATCCAATCTTTTTGTGTTTCCTAGGCTGTCTTACAGTGTGAACCGGGCATACTTTTTATCAAACACTATTACTATCAACTGTCTTAAACCAAGCTACTTCATTATCAGCTTTCTTCATCATCACATTAGATTCTGGAGAATTGCCTCCACTTGTTCTCATAGATTAGACTCAGTGACTTTATAGCCAAATAGCAATAATCTAGTCTATCCTACACATCCAGAAGCTATTACATTTACAGGTAAATAAAGAAACAAATTACAAACCTATTCACCAGGTTGACATCTCTTAAAAATACACTTTTAAAATTTGTATCTATATTGGAAACGAATCTTGAAATCTTTCACATTTATAGAGATATTCATACCCATTTTCTGGAGTAAATATATTTAAAAATAAGCTATTTTGGCTATTAAAAACAAAACAAAAAAAAAGCCTGTGCTCTTAATCCTAATGGATGGGAAGTGTTTCTTTTCATATATATTTTTCATTCAAAGTGAATTTTTTGCATCACACTAGTGGGCTGTGTTTCCCTTCCCTCGAGCCTATTTGTTTAGTTTTGCATTTTGGCTATTCCCCATATTTCTACAGCCCCTGTACCACTTTTTCTGGCATATATGCAGAGCTGCTTTAACCATAGGGCAAATGATGAATTTACACCGGGCCCAAGGGTGCTAAGGGCTCCCCTGGAGACCTGGATCAAGCAAGACAGTCCCGTCTTTTGGGTGTGTTCTGGGTGGCAGGCAGCAATCTCAACTCTGGGAAGCAGATAAAGTTGAATACAATATGGGCAACATGGTGGTTCAGTGGTTAGCACAGCAGCCTTGCAGCGCTGGAGTCCTGCATTCAAATCCTGCTAAGGACAACACCTACAAGGAGTTTGTATGTTCTCCTTGTGTTTGTGTGGATTTCCTCCCACACTCCAAAGACATACTCTAAATTAATAAAAAAAATTACATAAAGTGGATATCCACGTCTTATGTATTGTAAAAGTTTTTGTTATAAAGTGGACCATATGAATGTGACCCTCAACTGAAAACATTCTAGATTATAAGTTGGAGCCTGACCATTGGAACCTCCACTGATCACTAGAATGTGGGTACAGAGTCCCCCTTTCCTCATCGCTGCACAATGAAGCCTGAAGTGCTGCTGCTCTATTGAAGATGACTCATGCTTGACATCTGCTCTAGCCAAACTCTTCTTGCCCTTTTCTAATGATCAATGCAGAATGTAAATAAAATAAAGAAGTGAGAAGCACATACGTTCTAACATATAGACTAAAATCTATCATAAGGGGTTTGTGTTCAACTACAGGCATCTGGCATCAATGATGTACACAGGTTACTGTATGCTGAAACTCCAAAGACTTATTTTAAGTCTCCGACCAGGTGACCCCTGATGACCTGGCTATGGAAATGCATAGGGTCTCCTACTAAAGTATTGTAAGGCAAAGAACTAAAGGACTGAAAGTGACCTTTTCCCTGTTTGTTGTAAAATGGGTCAGTCCAGTTGAGCGATGTATAATAATAGGCTTTTTTCGCTTTCTGTACTCTGTCCTCTAAAACAACAATAGGAAATAGATTCACATCAGTCTCAATGGCCTCAGAAATGTAATAAGGCAGCACAAAGCTGTCTTTATTTAGACAATTCTCAGCAGCTAAATATTATTTTAAGGCACACAAATAATATATTTGTTTTTACTGTATTTGTAACTACGGTCATAAGCTTCTATACACCTTAGCCACATTCATTAAAACTCAGTTTCTCACAATTCCTGACATTTAACCCTGGTCCACATTCTTACTCTTAGGTCACTTAGGATTGCTGTTACATTTCAACAATGTAAGAGTAAAGCTAGAGACTATTTATTTCAGCTTTTATTTATTTCATTGTATTCCCAGTGGCCCAAAGGTTTATGCGGTTAGTATTTTGTAGCATTTCATTTAAAGGGATTCTACCATTAAACTACCTTTTTTTCTAATGAACATGTCGGAATAGCCTTAAGAAAGGCTATTCGTCTCCTACCTTTAGACATGGTCTCCGCCGCACCGTTCCATAGAAATACCAGTTTTAACCTGTATGCTAATGAGCTCTCCGCAGCAATGAGGGCGGGCCTTTCTTAGGGCTATTCCAACGTGTTCATTAGAAAAAAAAGTAGTTTAATGGTAGAATCCCTTTAAACTGTTGAACTTGGTTTAACATTTTGGGTGGCTTTTACGAAAGCTTTTCACAATAAATTGCCGGAATTTTGGCTGAATTCTCCCTCCTTATAGAAATGTGCTTTGTTGATACATTTTTTTTTTTGGTTCGCCCATACATTTTTGTTTTCATGTGCACTTGCAAAATGTAACATGGCTTTTTATGATACTTTTAGCCATGGCTTCTTCCTTGCTGAGTAGTCTTTCATAGGAAGACATGTTTTTCTGTTGATATAAAGACTTTTATAGTTCCTCCAGCTTGTTTGCTGTTGGTTTTGGATTTTTTTGGATTTTTGAATCCATCCATCTCTAGGAAACAGAACGTCTCTCCGACCTGAAGGTATGATGGCTGCCTAATCATAAATTTGAATGCTATTGTTTAAACAGATGAACATGTTACCTACAAGTGATCCCAAGGAAGTTCCAGACTTGTGGAAGTCCACAATTTTTTCTGATGTCTTACAGATTTCTCTTGACTCAAAGGAGCAAGTAGACCTTACAATTAGGCCCTGAAATAAAGCCACACCTCAAATTAGCTCAAAGGTCATCAACTAGACTACCGGAAGCATTGTTTTCTGGAAGCTTCCAAGCTATTTAAAAGTACGGTAATTTAGTATATGTAAACTTTTTATCCACTGGAAATGTGTAAAAAATCTTTGTCTCTAGTATCATTCTGACATTGCATTCTTGAAAAAAAAGTAGTGCTCTGAGCTGAACTAAGATAGCGAATGTGGACTAAATGTCAATACTTGTGACAAACTGAGTTATAATGAATATATCCTAAGGCTGGGTTCACACCTGCACTCAATCAGAGTTTGGGGATTCTGTATTCCCCACTCTACTTGAAAAATGCGGAGAGAAACCCAGTACACCCCATTATAGTCTATGGGTTCTGTGGGTATCCGCTTTTTAAGCAGATTGGATTTCCATTTTTTGGGTCCCCAATTGGACCCAAAGAACAGAAACCCCAAGACAGGTGTGAACCTAGCAATAGGTGTATGTAAATGTATTACAACTATAGCTTTTTCTAATTTTCCACTGAGGTTTTTTCTACTTTTAAATTCAACCTAACAAATATTCTGAGGGTATAACAAGTCTTAAAGGGGGTGTTCCACCAAAACTATTTATCTTCTATCTGTAGAATAGGGAATAAATTAAAGATCACTGAGAATTTCTCATTGATTATGAGTATGGACGATGTCGGAAAGACACTCCAACACTCTGATCGTTATAATGGAACCACTGAAGAAGCAAGAGAAAAGAATGGAGAAGGGGCATGCTTTTATGACCACCACTTCTAAAGATTGGAAATGATTCCACAGATAAACTCCCAATGCATCACCCATCAGGAAAAGAGATACAATGCAGATGGGTGAGGGTCTGTCTGTGGTGGGTCAACTTCTTTAATAGACTCTTTAATAAGAAAATGTATTTACTAGAAAAGTTGCTATAAAAAAAAATTCCATTGTTGTTCAAAAGCATTGACTAAAAAAATCCTTCCACTTTATATGTTTCAAAATTACTTATTCCTTTCCATTGTATCTTTAATGGCGAGACCAAATCACCAGCATGTCAAGATCAGAAGCGGCTTTTATTTTCTTGGCTGCACATCTATGCACATTTCAAATTACAAAATTTATTTGATATCTAGTTTCAGTGGGAATTATATATCAAAGTCTCATGGCTCTGCAAGATGTTTTACAAGTCCGCTATGGTTTTGTCAAAGAAATAAAAAAAAAAAAAAAAAAAAAAAAAATTGCAGATAATTATGTTTTTGGTTAATGTGCGGTATATCATCTGTAATACTAAATACCAATATCATAAAATCTATGTAAAGAAAACTTTTATTGTTGTAGACATCTATGAAATATTCAATGCGTATGTAGATAATTCCTGTCCAATATATTATTTAAACTTTCCTCTTTTCTAAGTTTTTGAATATCCCGAAACTAGTCATTAACTTAGGGATCATAATAATAATAATAATAATAATAATAATAATAATAATAATAATAATAATAATAATAATTAGAGATGAGCGAGTAGTACTCAATCAAGTAGGTATTCGACTGAATACTACGGTATTTGAAATACTCATACTCGATCGAGTACCACTCGCTATTCGAATGTAAAAGTTCGATGCAGAACCAGCATTGATTGGCCGAATGCTATACAGTCGGCCAATCAACACTGGTTCTTCTCCTACCTTTAGACGTCTTCCCCGTGCAGCTTCCCCGCGGCATGTTCAGACTCTGAATTCACTCTGCCAGGCATCGGGCCTGGGCAGAGCCGACTGCACAAGTCCGCTTGTAGTGCGGGCATGCGCAGTCGGCTCTGCCTGGCCCAATGCCTGGCAGAGTGAATTCAGAGCCGGAAGACACAGCGGGGACGCTGCACGGGGTAGACTTCTTGGAGGATCCAGCCCGACCCTCACTCGTGGACTTGGGAAGTATAATTTGATCGAACGTTGCCTACCCCTGAAACGAGCATTTTCCCCCCATAGACTATAATAGGGTTCGATATTCGATTCGAGTAGTCGAATATTGAGGGGCTACTTGAAATATCGAACCTCGAACATTTTACTGTTCGCTCATCTCTAATGATTAATAATAATAATAATAATAATAATAATAATAAAGTCTTCGTACAGAATTGGCGTTTCACTGAACTCCTAAGTCACCATTTTTATGTCCATACATATAAAAATGAGAGTCAGAGTTTTTCTGCTGCAGCAATACATGTACATTATAATCTACTTATCAGCTACATATTAATTTGGATTTTTCAATTTATACATTTTAACTATTATAAAGGTAAACATTAATAAAAGTTCAGTGAAGATTACCAGAGCAAAAACACTATTTTTTTTTTTTTTTTTTATATTCTTGCGTCACTAGTGCATCGGATGGACTAATCTAAAATAAGATATAATATGATGTGAAAAGGGTATTCCAGGCATAACACTTGAACCTATCCTTAAGATACGTCATCAGATATAGATTGACGAGGTCCGCAGCATTCCTGTGAGCACTTACTGAACACAGTACCATACATTTGTGCAGCAGCTGTATTGTACTGTGTTGGTATCACAGCTCAGCCCATTTACTTGAATTGGACTGAGCTGTGATTAGGCCATGTGACTATTAAATGTGAAATCACATTTAATTCAGATTATGCTGCTTTCACTTCATCAATAAATAAATCACAGAAAAACCGAAATAATATATAATGATAACAATATCATTAAATTACTGGAAGTTTCTATTTATTCAGAATTCCTATTGGATCCATATAGATTCCGTATAAGTTCCAAGTTGTGGAATACAGGTCTATAAAATGCATAGAATTTTTTCAGAATTTTCCATCGAACCAGGCATGTTTGATTTCAGGGAGCAAAGTGGAGCAGTGACCTTTGCATGCTGAAAAATAATTTTGAAGGCCACACTCCTTTGTTACAAACCAACCCCCTTGTTACCTGATATGTTCCCTTTCTATGATGTGTCTTCTCTATGACAATATATCTTACCCCCACAAAAAGTATACTATCCGTTGCGGTTTTGGAAATCGTAGCATGTCAATTAAACCTACAGAAACGCCGCCGCATAGGTTTCTGTGAAAAGTGCTGCTGGAAAAACCGTGATGCGTTGCCGCTGAGGTTTTTCCAGCAGTTTTTTTTGCTGCAGCACGCTACATGGGGTCTTAACCTGAGGCAGCTTTTTCAAAGTCAAGAAAGCCTAATTTTTATAAGACAGACCTTCCATTCCATTTAATAATCGAGTTATTGCCTAGCTCTCCTATATCATCTTTACAATGCGAAGCCCAAAACTGAATTCCAAATTCCAGAAATGGCTTTAGGGTCAATGCACACAGAGTTTTTGGGTGCAAATTCTGACACGGAATCCACATCAGAATCTGTGCAAAAAATAGCCTCCCATTTACTTCAATGGGTTCCTTTTTCTGCGCGTGAACTCCATCTGCATTGACCCTTACAAGGGATTTATACAGGGGCAATGGGATCCTGAGTTTTAATCTCATCTTTTATGTCACCACTGTTGACATAAGAGTATTGCTGCTGTTCCAAACCCTCTAGGGGTATTAATAAAGTCAATTTTAAAAGCATAAAAAAAATTAAAATAAATAAGCAAAAACAAACAAACTATTTGTCAGGATCTAAGTAATTTATAAAACGGGCAAGGGTTTTTCGGTGGTGTTCATCTGGGGATTTGAGCTGGTGTCCTATGGTTCTTTGGATGCTTCTCTTTGCCACTGAGATATTGGGATGATGGTTGTGTCCCTGCCACAAAATCTACTTGAGCTTGCTTTGTGTCTCGGTGGTTGAGAGCTTCAGGTGTGTGTAATTGCCATCAACCTATCAGGTCTGTATTTAGGCTGACTGCTGGCTTCAGTCCTCACCGGTTTTCATGGTTACCAGCTAGGACTCTTGGCCCAGTCTAGAAGGAGAGTTCAGTGGGAGTTGTACGGTTTCTGGAGCTAAAATGGAAGTGGTGTGAGTTGTGAGTTGTGATCTGTGTGAGAGCCTGTTTTCCCTCAAACTTTCTTACTCAACCCCTGTCCTGCATTTCTGGCTCCCTGTCACTGTTTGGTATTAGTGAGTTTCTGTTTTGGATTTCATGTTTGTTTTGCCCCTGTCCTGTGATACCCTTTCCTCACTACTCCACTCTTCCTCTCCTCGATTCCTGTTGTGTGTTTAGTGGTTGTGCTGCACCTGTTAGTTCTCCAGCATGTCACATCCTAGCTTATACTGTTTGCAGCTGTACTTATCCTTTCACTAGGGGTGACCGCCTCTAGTTTCCCAATCCCTAGCCTCTTTCAGCTCTCATCCTGCCATTCTGTTAGATGTTTGTGTTTAGAAAGCCAGTAGTTGTTGGGGCCATGCTTAGCTTGGGAACAGCAGACCAACACCCTAAGGCAGGGCTAGTCAGCCGTCGTAGCGCTAGGGACAGCTTACCTACCCCATTTCCCTAGCAGTGCTAGCACTTTTCAGTACCACGGTTGTCGGGCATTGACGCAACTGTGACACTATTATGCGTCCCCACATATGATAGCGGACGGCCTACAAACATCTAAAAATATTTTTTTTTTCCAAAAATTACAAAAACACCATTTTTTCAGTGCAAAAATGTGAATTAAAAGAGATCAAAACATCAGACACTTCCCAAAGTGGTACCCAACTTTATAAAAGAAAAACCCAAAATACCAAATAATAAGATACTATTTTTACAAGAGACAAACTGATATTTAGTAATAAATAGAGTATGGATTTTCGACTCTCAGCTAATCCTCTTATTATTTTTCTTATGCTACAGAGAATGTATTGAAGTGTAGAACAGATAATTTAAAGAGACAGCCAGATTCCAGAATGATTTCCCTGCCTCGGGCATTTTGTTGTTAGTATTCTAGCATGTCCTCTACTGCTCATTTTTATTGTACTTTTTTATTTATATTTTTTATACATGACTGAAATACCGGTAATTATCTGCTACTTTTCTCAATAAATTATGTCATTTTCATAGCAGGCACATTGTTCACTTACTTATAACTACTATCAGGTTTCAGTAATGAAACGTCTATAATGAGAGTCCCTGTGTGTAATTAATACAGAAAAAAATGATAAATACTTGTAAAAAAAAATCCACATTTTATTAGCCTGTTGATAGGATAGTTTGTTTTTTTTAATTCTGTCTTCATTTTTATCTCATCTATTAATTATTTTGTTATCTGTCCAACCTAATGTAACAGCAAATAAAATAATATAAACAGTAAATGTGTTTTACATCACATAGGTCTGGAGAGAAAAAAGAACTTACTTTCTGCCAAAATGGACAGCAGGCTTGCACTAATTTCACCATTGCTATCTCTGTGTTTGCTTACAGAGATATCAGATGTTGTCTGAGCCTTTAACAGCAAAATACAATTAGCAGACCTGATTGCCCGGGACCTATGAGAAGCAATTAACAGCTCTGAGAGCAAGTACAATCCTGAGAACTCAGCCTTCCCCCTCTCCAAAGAGCAGTGAGTCACATAACCTATGATGCTAGATAAGAAGAGAGATCAGAATGGGGACCTAAGAATAATCTCTTATAGCAGGTTAACAAAGCAACATTTATAAACTAGAAGTTTAGAAAGAATCCTTGAGATGGGAATAACCCTTTAATAATAATACACACATTGTAACATAGACTGGAATACTATAGTATTGTAATCTGTGGCATAAGTAATCTAATGTTCAAAACATCCAGTATGGCTAAAATTAAAGTTAAAATGTTTTAAAAATATATAAAAACACACATAGGGAGAATAAATTTAAATTGGCCCCTTTCAATATAGTAGGGACCACCAGAATAAGAAGTTTTTTTCCAAAATTTAACCCCCACCATTTTTTTTGCCAGCTTCCTAGTACATCATATGGAATATTAAAGAGTGCCACTGGGACATACAAACATTTAACCATTTTCTTGCCTGACCCTCTGGAGCTACTAGACCGTCCACCACCTATATTGGGACCATATTGAGGGGTGACTACCTGGTAGCCTTTGTACACTCAACTCCAGGTCTCCATGCAGATCTTAAAGGGTGAATATTGGGGAGACTGCTAAGACAACATGTTTGGGTATGGTGAAGATTCAATCTGGTTATTTGGTACAGAGAATCAACAGCCTACTGTATGTAGCAAAATAAATCTTCCTAGAGTACATATGTGCTGTGATGTCTCTCTTTTAGGGCTCCCTTTTCCATTTTTAAATGGATTACATATCAATACTACTCGTACTTTTGCCTTTTTCCTAGCCCAAATGAATCTAGAAAAAATGTAATAATTGTAATATCTTTATGCTTATTAAAAGGGTTGGCCACTTTGAGACCAATATTGAGAGAAAAATTTATTGTTTGTATAACAAAAAGATATACAATTTTCCAATATACTTTCTGTATCAATTCCTCACTGTCTTCTAGATCTCTGCTTGCTGTCATTCATTCTGTTACTTCTAGTGGATAAAAGTCTGACCATGGTCATGTGATTTACAGTCCATGGTCATGTGATTTACGGTCCATGGTCCAGGTCCATGGTCCATGGTCATGTGAGGAGCACACAGATGAACAGCTGATTACCAGGCAGGTGTCTGATTATTGTGCTGTGGCTATAACGAGCGGCACTTTTGTCCTCATCACATGACCATGGACCGTAAATCACATGACCATGTGAAATCTAGAAAACTGTGAGGAATTGATACAGAAAGTATAATGGAAAATTGTATATCTTTTTATTATACAAACCATGACATTTGTCTCTCAATATTGGTCTGAAAGTGGACAACCCCTATAAGGCAAGGTAGTATCTAGATATCGAACAATGAAGCACTAATATTTATCATATGAGATTAATTCTATGAAGAGTGGGAAACTTTTTAATATATTTTTCTTAAATTTTTAATACAAATTATCATTGTCGATTGATCTTACTGTCAACCAAATAATAGGAGAAGAGAATTTTGATTCTGCAATCCGATTTTCACCCCAGATCTACTATAAAGTTTTCATATCTTGAAAAATGTTATTGTTTGTCGATGATTCTTTTTACAGAATTTCTGACTAGCAATGCTATATTTAGCCACATGCATTATTTCTAAAAGTTATAATCTATTATATACACACATTTCTGCTTTCTTATGTCTTCTTGACTGGATTCTCAACTCGCTCAAGTGAAACTACTTCACCTCTTCACAATTCCATTTCTTCTGCTTGTTACGTGGAATATTCTCCTGTTTTGATCTAACTTGATTTATCTGAAGCTTTTGACACGGTAGAACACTCTGTTCATTTTCTCTTTTATCCTTGTGTACTTCTGGCTCTGCACGCATAAAGTTTCATTCATACACTGTATTGAAGATTATCATGTTAGGGGCTTAGGATAAAAACTATGTACTGCAGATCTTTTCTAGCTTCGAGCCTGTGCAGACGTCTGTGCTGACTAAAATCAATGGCATCATATAAATGTGTTAGTTTATAAATATAAATACATACATTATTTGATGCAATGGCTTCTGCCTTCTATTAAGTTACATATGTAGCTTTATATAAATATAGTTTTTTAGACTCCATAGCAATGTCCAGAATGAAATTCCTATCGAATTGACAATGTAAATTGAAATGGCACATGAAATGAATCTCCACCTTTTATCACGTCGTTCCAAGTCTGTGCTGATTCATTTCTTAATATATATTTATAGCAGTGGGGACTCCATTTTTTGTGATACAGGGCTGAATCTCCCCTACATAGACATAGATTTAAAACACATTGTTCCGGCTTCCTGCAGTTGTCACTAGAGAAAGCTTTGGAAAGTCATTGCATTCAGTGTTATATTGAGTTCAATGTATACACAGTATGCAGTAAACTCCTCGGTGACTCTGTCCACTGTAAAGGTATATTAACAAATGACTCAGCACAGAATTTCGATCCTCTTCAGATGGCATTCCAGAATATATTGGATTGTTCACATTAGAACAATGTACCATACAGTTGTAAGAAAAGTAAGTGAACCCTTTGGAATTAGTTGGAATGTAGAATTGATTATAAATAAAGTATAGGTTTCACAGCTGCTTTGTCCATTAAATAAAGTGTAAACTAACATGCCTAGATACAAACATCTTTTATAAATCCTCAGGAGATATGTTATAAAGATGCATGAAGCTTAAAAAATCTACAAAAGAATTGCTAAAGACCTGGATGTACATCTGCTACTACTTTTTAATGTACTCAATAACAGGTGAGTAGTTGTGTCAGTATGTTACATGATGTATGGAGCTTCCATCCAGTGCAAGACGCCAACATTATGCTCATCATGGGGAAAACACTGCCTTTTGTTGGGATCTGTAGGGAGGAAAACTGTTGACTTTCTGTGAAGGCGCTTTATCGTGATGGCTTGCTACATGGGGCCTTAGCCTTAAAGGGATTTTGCCATCTCACTGTTTCAGTGTCCCTCCCTCTTGCTTAATGGTTACACTGATACTTATGCAGATCAAATAATATGCACATGCTTTTTCAGTGTTATCTGTGTGTTTACATGTGCGTTGTTTGATGGTGCGGTAAGCTATTACTGGTGGTCATTATGTAATATTGGTTGTGATTTGGCATTATGTACATTCTTACTCATAGGACTCTTCTTTTCATTTTTACTACTTTTCATGGTAATTATACCTAGATGTTATTTACTATGTGTCCATGAGCATTTAGTACATGTATTTATTCAGTCTCACCAGCATACTCAGCTTTCCTTGTTGCACTTTACACACCATCTTGGTATCCCTGGTACTTAGACTGATGTAGTCCCCCATGTCTCCTATGTATTCATTGTTTGTGTCTATGTATCCATACTTTTATTCAGGACACTAATACATTTAAATGTTTTATACTGTTTGGGTATGGATGTTTGTTTTGTTATCTTGATGGACATAGCTGAATGGATTGTCCTGCCAGCACTGAGTAAGGGACATCACTTGTCTTATCTTACAGATCCATGGTTATAGCAATACTGTTTAAACAATGGGAGGATTAAAGGGGTTCTCCCATATCAGCCTTTCAACCAGGCTGTATCCAGTGTCTTCTCCTCATGCCCTGTATTTCTCTCCCTCCTGCTGAACGGGACAAACAACACTTCTGCAGGTCAGATAATCTGCAGATTCTTGTACAGAGCAGGCTCCATGTTAACTGTGTGTTTACTTTCTGTCCAAGCATTGTAGAAATGTTAGTCTTGGTTTGTGGAGAAATTAGCATAGTAGTCTTGAACCAGTTGAATATAGCATGTGTGAAACAAAGGAGGAAATTCATATAAGAAAAAGTGCAGATTTATACGTTAGCTGTATAGTAGTATTCAGCTCTGAACACTGTTTGGCAGTTTTAGGGGGTTGTCCCATCTCAAGAATCCTATCTATGC
>NW_027439888.1:0-40913 GCF_031893055.1 Leptodactylus fuscus
TGCTGGTCCTGGTGACAATAACCTATCTATCTGCAGGACTGGGGTGATATGCTGGTCCTGGTGACAGTAACCTATCTGCAGGGCTGGGGTGATATGCTGGTTCTGATGACTGTAACCTATCTATCTGCAGGACTGGGGTGATATGCTGGTTCTGGTGACAGTAACCTATCTATCTGCAGGGCTGGGGTGATATGCTGGTTCTGGTGACACAACCTATCTATCTGCAGGGCTGGGGTGATATGCTGGTTCTGGTGACAGTAACCTATCTATCTGCAGGACTGGGGTGATATGCTGGTTCTGGTGACACAACCTATCTATCTGCAGGGCTGGGGTGATATGCTGGTTCTGGTGACAGTAACCTATCTATCTGCAGGACTGGGGTGATATGCTGGTTCTGGTGACAGTAACCTATCTATCTGCAGGACTGGGGTGATATGCTGGTTCTGGTGACACAACCTATCTATCTGCAGGGCTGGGGTGATATGCTGGTTCTGGTGACAGTAACCTATCTATCTGCAGGACTGGGGTGATATGCTGGTTCTGGTGACAGTAACCTATCTATCTGCAGTGCTGGGGTGATATGCTGGTCCTGGTGACTGTAACCTATCTATCTGCAGTGTTGGGGTGATATACTGGTTCTGGTGACAGTAACCTATCTATCTGCAGGACTGGGGTGATATGCTGGTCCTGGTGACAGTAACCTATCTATCTGCAGGACTGGGGTGATATGCTGGTCCTGGTGACAGTAACCTATTTATCTGCAGGACTGGGGTGATATGCTGGTCCTGGTGACAGTAACCTATTTATCTGCAGGACTGGGGTGATATGCTGGTCCTGGTGACAGTAACCTATCTGCAGGGCTGGGGTGATATGCTGGTTCTGATGACTGTAACCTATCTATCTGCAGAACTGGGGTGATATACTGGTTCTGGTGACAGTAACCTATCTATCTGCAGGGCTGGGGTGATATGCTGGTTCTGGTGACACAACCTATCTATCTGCAGGGCTGGGGTGATATGCTGGTTCTGGTGACAGTAACCTATCTATCTGCAGGACTGGGGTGATATGCTGGTTCTGGTGACAGTAACCTATCTATCTGCAGGGCTGGTTTGATATGCTGTTTCTGGTGACAGTAACCTATCTATCTGCAGGACTGGGGTGATATGCTGGTTCTGGTGACAGAAACCTATCTATCTGCAGGACTGGGGTGATATACTGGTTCTGGTGACAGTAACCTATCTATCTGCAGGACTGGGGTGATATGCTGGTCCTGGTGACAGTAACCTATCTATCTGCAGTGCTGGGGTGATATGCTGGTTCTGGTGTCAGTAACTTATCTATCTGCAGGGCTGGGGTGATATGCTGGTCCTGGTGACAGTAACCTATCTATCTGCAGGGCTGCGGTGATATGCTAGTTCTGGTGACAGTAACCTATCTATCTGCAGGGCTGGGGTGATATGCTGGTCCTGGTGAAAGTAACCTATCTATCTGCAGGTCTGGGGTGATATGCTGGTCCTGGTGACTGTAACCTATCTATCTGCAGTGCTGGGGTGATATACTGGTTCTGGTGACAGTAACCTATCTATCTGCAGGACTGGGGTGATATGCTGGTCCTGGTGACAGTAACCTATCTATCTGCAGGACTGGGGTGATATGCTGGTCCTGGTGACAGTAACCTATCTATCTGCAGGACTGGGGTGATATGCTGGTCCTGGTGACAGTAACCTATCTGCAGGGCTGGGGTGATATGCTGGTTCTGATGACTGTAACCTATCTATCTGCAGGACTGGAGTGATATGCTGGTTCTGGTGACAGTAACCTATCTATCTGCAGGGCTGGGGTGATATGCTGGTCCTGTTGACAGTAACCTATCTATCTGCAGGGCTGGGGTGATATGCTGGTCCTGGTGACAGTAACCTATCTATCTGCAGTGCTGGGGTGATATACTGGTTCTGGTGACAGTAACCTATCTATCTGCAGGACTGGGGTGATATGCTGGTCCTGGTGACAGTAACCTATCTATCTGCAGGACTGGGGTGATATGCTGGTCCTGGTGACAGTAACCTATCTATCTGCAGGACTGGGGTGATATGCTGGTCCTGGTGACAGTAACCTATCTGCAGGGCTGGGGTGATATGCTGGTTCTGATGACTGTAACCTATCTATCTGCAGGACTGGGGTGATATGCTGGTTCTGGTGACAGTAACCTATCTATCTGCAGGGCTGGGGTGATATGCTGGTCCTGTTGACAGTAACCTATCTATCTGCAGGGCTGGGGTGATATGCTGGTCCTGGTGACAGTAACCTATCTATCTGCAGTGCTGGGGAGATATACTGGTTCTGGTGACAGTAACCTATCTATCTGCAGGACTGGGGTGATATGCTGGTCCTGGTGACAGTAACCTATCTATCTGCAGGACTGGGGTGATATGCTGGTCCTGGTGACAGTAACCTATCTATCTGCAGTGCTGGGGTGATATGCTGGTTCTGGTGTCAGTAACCTATCTATCTGCAGGGCTGGGGTGATTTGCTGGTCCTGGTGACAGTAACCTATCTATCTGCAGGGCTGGGGTGATATGCTGGTCCTGGTGACAGTAACCTATCTATCTGCAGGACTGGGGTGATATGCTGGTCCTGGTGTCAGTAACCTATCTATCTGCAGGGCTGGGGTGATATGCTGGGTCTGGTGACAATAACCTATCTATCTGCAGGACTGGGGTGATATGCTGGTCCTGGTGACAGTAACCTATCTGCAGGGCTGGGGTGATATGCTGGTTCTGATGACTGTAACCTATCTATCTGCAGGACTGGGGTGATATGCTGGTTCTGGTGACAGTAACCTATCTATCTGCAGGGCTGGGGTGATATGCTGGTTCTGGTGACACAACCTATCTATCTGCAGGGCTGGGGTGATATGCTGGTTCTGGTGACAGTAACCTATCTATCTGCAGGGCTGGGGTGATATGCTGGTTCTGGTGACACAACCTGTCTATCTGCAGAGCTGGGGTGATATGCTGGTTCTGGTGACAGTAACCTATCTATCTGCAGGACTGGGGTGATATGCTGGTTCTGGTGACAGTAACCTATCTATCTGCAGGGCTGGGGTGATATGCTGGTTCTGGTGACACAACCTATCTATCTGCAGGGCTGGGGTGATATGCTGGTTCTGGTGACAGTAACCTATCTATCTGCAGGACTGGGGTGATATGCTGGTTCTGGTGACAGTAACCTATCTATCTGCAGTGCTGGGGTGATATGCTGGTCCTGGTGACTGTAACCTATCTATCTGCAGTGCTGGGGTGATATACTGGTTCTGGTGACAGTAACCTATCTATCTGCAGGACTGGGGTGATATGCTGGTCCTGGTGACAGTAACCTATCTATCTGCAGGACTGGGGTGATATGCTGGTCCTGGTGACAGTAACCCATTTATCTGCAGGACTGGGGTGATATGCTGGTCCTGGTGACAGTAACCTATCTGCAGGGCTGGGGTGATATGCTGGTTCTGATGACTGTAACCTATCTATCTGCAGAACTGGGGTGATATGCTGGTTCTGGTGACAGTAACCTATCTATCTGCAGGGCTGGGGTGATATGCTGGTTCTGGTGACACAACCTATCTATCTGCAGGGCTGGGGTGATATGCTGGTTCTGGTGACAGTAACCTATCTATCTGCAGGACTGGGGTGATATGCTGGTTCTGGTGACAGTAACCTATCTATCTGCAGGGCTGGGGTGATATGCTGTTTCTGGTGACAGTAACCTATCTATCTGCAGGACTGGGGTGATATGCTGGTTCTGGTGACAGTAACCTATCTATCTGCAGGACTGGGGTGATATACTGGTTCTGGTGACAGTAACCTATCTATCTGCAGGACTGGGGTGATATGCTGGTCCTGGTGACAGTAACCTATCTATCTGCAGGACTGGGGTGATTTGCTGGTCCTGGTGACAGTAACCTATCTATCTGCAGTGCTGGGGTGATATGCTGGTTCTGGTGTCAGTAACCTATCTATCTGCAGGGCTGGGGTGATATGCTGGTCCTGGTGACAGTAACCTATCTATCTGCAGGGCTGGGGTGATATGCTAGTTCTGGTGACAGTAACCTATCTATCTGCAGGGCTGGGGTGATATGCTGGTCCTGGTGAAAGTAACCTATCTATCTGCAGGGCTGGGGTGATATGCTGGTCCTGGTGACTGTAACCTATCTATCTGCAGTGCTGGGGTGATATACTGGTTCTGGTGACAGTAACCTATCTATCTGCAGGACTGGGGTGATATGCTGGTCCTGGTGACAGTAACCTATCTATCTGCAGGACTGGGGTGATATGCTGGTCCTGGTGACAGTAACCTATCTATCTGCAGGACTGGGGTGATATGCTGGTCCTGGTGACAGTAACCTATCTGCAGGGCTGGGGTGATATGCTGGTTCTGATGACTGTAACCTATCTATCTGCAGGACTGGGGTGATATGCTGGTTCTGGTGACAGTAACCTATCTATCTGCAGGGCTGGGGTGATATGCTGGTCCTGTTGACAGTAACCTATCTATCTGCAGGGCTGGGATGATATGCTGGTCCTGGTGACAGTAACCTATCTATCTGCAGTGCTGGGGTGATATACTGGTTCTGGTGACAGTAACCTATCTATCTGCAGGACTGGGGTGATATGCTGGTCCTGGTGACAGTAACCTATCTATCTGCAGGACTGGGGTGATATGCTGGTCCTGGTGACAGTAACCTATCTATCTGCAGTGCTGGGGTGATATGCTGGTTCTGGTGTCAGTAACCTATCTATCTGCAGGGCTGGGGTGATTTGCTGGTCCTGGTGACAGTAACCTATCTATCTGCAGGGCTGGGGTGATATGCTGGTCCTGGTGACAGTAACCTATCTATCTGCAGGACTGGGGTGATATGCTGGTCCTGGTGTCAGTAACCTATCTATCTGCAGGGCTGGGGTGATATGCTGGTCCTGGTGACAATAACCTATCTATCTGCAGGACTGGGGTGATATGCTGGTCCTGGTGACAGTAACCTATCTGCAGGGCTGGGGTGATATGCTGGTTCTGATGACTGTAACCTATCTATCTGCAGGACTGGGGTGATATGCTGGTTCTGGTGACAGTAACCTATCTATCTGCAGGGCTGGGGTGATATGCTGGTTCTGGTGACACAACCTATCTATCTGCAGGGCTGGGGTGATATGCTGGTTCTGGTGACAGTAACCTATCTATCTGCAGGACTGGGGTGATATGCTGGTTCTGGTGACACAACCTGTCTATCTGCAGGGCTGGGGTTGATATGCTGGTTCTGGTGACAGTAACCTATCTATCTGCAGGACTGGGGTGATATGCTGGTTCTGGTGACAGTAACCTATCTATCTGCAGGACTGGGGTGATATGCTGGTTCTGGTGACACAACCTATCTATCTGCAGGGCTGGGGTGATATGCTGGTTCTGGTGACAGTAACCTATCTATCTGCAGGACTGGGGTGATATGCTGGTTCTGGTGACAGTAACCTATCTATCTGCAGTGCTGGGGTGATATGCTGGTCCTGGTGACTGTAACCTATCTATCTGCAGTGCTGGGGTGATATACTGGTTCTGGTGACAGTAACCTATCTATCTGCAGGACTGGGGTGATATGCTGGTCCTGGTGACAGTAACCTATCTATCTGCAGGACTGGGGTGATATGCTGGTCCTGGTGACAGTAACCTATTTATCTGCAGGACTGGGGTGATATGCTGGTCCTGGTGACAGTAACCTATTTATCTGCAGGACTGGGGTGATATGCTGGTCCTGGTGACAGTAACCTTTCTGCAGGGCTGGGGTGATATGCTGGTTCTGATGACTGTAACCTATCTATCTGCAGAACTGGGGTGATATACTGGTTCTGGTGACAGTAACCTATCTATCTGCAGGGCTGGGGTGATAGGCTGGTTCTGGTGACACAACCTATCTATCTGCAGGGCTGGGGTGATATGCTGGTTCTGGTGACAGTAACCTATCTATCTAAAGGACTGGGGTGATATGCTGGTTCTGGTGACAGTAACCTATCTATCTGCAGGGCTGGTTTGATATGCTGTTTCTGGTGACAGTAACCTATCTATCTGCAGGACTGGGGTGATATACTGGTTCTGGTGACAGTAACCTATCTATCTGCAGGACTGGGGTGATATGCTGGTCCTGGTGACAGTAACCTATCTATCTGCAGTGCTGGGGTGATATGCTGGTTCTGGTGTCAGTAACCTATCTATCTGCAGGGCTGGGGTGATATGCTGGTCCTGGTGACAGTAACCTATCTATCTGCAGGGCTGCGGTGATATGCTAGTTCTGGTGACAGTAACCTATCTATCTGCAGGGCTGGGGTGATATGCTGGTCCTGGTGAAAGTAACCTATCTATCTGCAGGGCTGGGGTGATATGCTGGTCCTGGTGACTGTAACCTATCTATCTGCAGTGCTGGGGTGATATACTGGTTCTGGTGACAGTAACCTATCTATCTGCAGGACTGGGGTGATATGCTGGTCCTGGTGACAGTAACCTATCTATCTGCAGGACTGGGGTGATATGCTGGTCCTGGTGACAGTAACCTATCTATCTGCAGGACTGGGGTGATATGCTGGTCCTGGTGACAGTAACCTATCTGCAGGGCTGGGGTGATATGCTGGTTCTGATGACTGTAACCTATCTATCTGCAGGACTGGAGTGATATGCTGGTTCTGGTGACAGTAACCTATCTATCTGCAGGGCTGGGGTGATATGCTGGTCCTGTTGACAGTAACCTATCTATCTGCAGGGCTGGGGTGATATGCTGGTCCTGGTGACAGTAACCTATCTATCTGCAGTGCTGGGGTGATATACTGGTTCTGGTGACAGTAACCTATCTATCTGCAGGACTGGGGTGATATGCTGGTCCTGGTGACAGTAACCTATCTATCTGCAGGACTGGGGTGATATGCTGGTCCTGGTGACAGTAACCTATCTATCTGCAGGACTGGGGTGATATGCTGGTCCTGGTGACAGTAACCTATCTGCAGGGCTGGGGTGATATGCTGGTTCTGATGACTGTAACCTATCTATCTGCAGGACTGGGGTGATATGCTGGTTCTGGTGACAGTAACCTATCTATCTGCAGGGCTGGGGTGATATGCTGGTCCTGTTGACAGTAACCTATCTATCTGCAGGGCTGGGGTGATATGCTGGTCCTGGTGACAGTAACCTATCTATCTGCAGTGCTGGGGAGATATACTGGTTCTGGTGACAGTAACCTATCTATCTGCAGGACTGGGGTGATATGCTGGTCCTGGTAACAGTAACCTATCTATCTGCAGGACTGGGGTGATATGCTGGTCCTGGTGACAGTAACCTATCTATCTGCAGTGCTGGGGTGATATGCTGGTTCTGGTGTCAGTAACCTATCTATCTGCAGGGCTGGGGTGATTTGCTGGTCCTGGTGACAGTAACCTATCTATCTGCAGGGCTGGGGTGATATGCTGGTCCTGGTGACAGTAACCTATCTATCTGCAGGACTGGGGTGATATGCTGGTCCTGGTGTCAGTAACCTATCTATCTGCAGGGCTGGGGTGATATGCTGGGTCTGGTGACAATAACCTATCTATCTGCAGAACTGGGGTGATATGCTGGTCCTGGTGACAGTAACCTATCTGCAGGGCTGGGGTGATATGCTGGTTCTGATGACTGTAACCTATCTATCTGCAGGACTGGGGTGATATGCTGGTTCTGGTGACAGTAACCTATCTATCTGCAGGGCTGGGGTGATATGCTGGTTCTGGTGACACAACCTATCTATCTGCAGGGCTGGGGTGATATGCTGGTTCTGGTGACAGTAACCTATCTATCTGCAGGGCTGGGGTGATATGCTGGTTCTGGTGACACAACCTGTCTATCTGCAGAGCTGGGGTGATATGCTGGTTCTGGTGACAGTAACCTATCTATCTGCAGGACTGGGGTGATATGCTGGTTCTGGTGACAGTAACCTATCTATCTGCAGGGCTGGGGTGATATGCTGGTTCTGGTGACACAACCTATCTATCTGCAGGGCTGGGGTGATATGCTGGTTCTGGTGACAGTAACCTATCTATCTGCAGGACTGGGGTGATATGCTGGTTCTGGTGACAGTAACCTATCTATCTGCAGTGCTGGGGTGATATGCTGGTCCTGGTGACTGTAACCTATCTATCTGCAGTGCTGGGGTGATATACTGGTTCTGGTGACAGTAACCTATCTATCTGCAGGACTGGGGTGATATGCTGGTCCTGGTGACAGTAACCTATCTATCTGCAGGACTGGGGTGATATGCTGGTCCTGGTGACAGTAACCTATTTATCTGCAGGACTGGGGTGATATGCTGGTCCTGGTGACAGTAACCTATCTGCAGGGCTGGGGTGATATGCTGGTTCTGATGACTGTAACCTATCTATCTGCAGAACTGGGGTGATATGCTGGTTCTGGTGACAGTAACCTATCTATCTGCAGGGCTGGGGTGATATGCTGGTTCTGGTGACACAACCTATCTATCTGCAGGGTTGGGGTGATATGCTGGTTCTGGAGACAGTAACCTATCTATCTGCAGGACTGGGGTGATATGCTGGTTCTGGTGACAGTAACCTATCTATCTGCAGGGCTGGGGTGATATGCTGTTTCTGGTGACAGTAACCTATCTATCTGCAGGACTGGGGTGATATGCTGGTTCTGGTGACAGTAACCTATCTATCTGCAGGACTGGGGTGATATACTGGTTCTGGTGACAGTAACCTATCTATCTGCAGGACTGGGGTGATATGCTGGTCCTGGTGACAGTAACCTATCTATCTGCAGGACTGGGGTGATATGCTGGTCCTGGTGACAGTAACCTATCTATCTGCAGTGCTGGGGTGATATGCTGGTTCTGGTGTCAGTAACCTATCTATCTGCAGGGCTGGGGTGATATGCTGGTCCTGGTGACAGTAACCTATCTATCTGCAGGGCTGGGGTGATATGCTAGTTCTGGTGACAGTAACCTATCTATCTGCAGGGCTGGGGTGATATGCTGGTCCTGGTGAAAGTAACCTATCTATCTGCAGGGCTGGGGTGATATGCTGGTCCTGGTGACTGTAACCTATCTATCTGCAGTGCTGGGTGATATACTGGTTCTGGTGACAGTAACCTATCTATCTGCAGGACTGGGGTGATATGCTGGTCCTGGTGACAGTAACCTATCTATCTGCAGGACTGGGGTGATATGCTGGTCCTGGTGACAGTAACCTATCTATCTGCAGGACTGGGGTGATATGCTGGTCCTGGTGACAGTAACCTATCTGCAGGGCTGGGGTGATATGCTGGTTCTGATGACTGTAACCTATCTATCTGCAGGACTGGGGTGATATGCTGGTTCTGGTGACAGTAACCTATCTATCTGCAGGGCTGGGGTGATATGCTGGTCCTGTTGACAGTAACCTATCTATCTGCAGGGCTGGGGTGATATGCTGGTCCTGGTGACAGTAACCTATCTATCTGCAGTGCTGGGGTGATATACTGGTTCTGGTGACAGTAACCTATCTATCTGCAGGACTGGGGTGATATGCTGGTCCTGGTGACAGTAACCTATCTATCTGCAGGACTGGGGTGATATGCTGGTCCTGGTGACAGTAACCTATCTATCTGCAGTGCTGGGGTGATATGCTGGTTCTGGTGTCAGTAACCTATCTATCTGCAGGGCTGGGGTGATTTGCTGGTCCTGGTGACAGTAACCTATCTATCTGCAGGGCTGGGGTGATATGCTGGTCCTGGTGACAGTAACCTATCTATCTGCAGGACTGGGGTGATATGCTGGTCCTGGTGTCAGTAACCTATCTATCTGCAGGGCTGGGGTGATATGCTGGGTCTGGTGACAATAACCTATCTATCTGCAGGACTGGGGTGATATGCTGGTCCTGGTGACAGTAACCTATCTGCAGGGCTGGGGTGATATGCTGGTTCTGATGACTGTAACCTATCTATCTGCAGGACTGGGGTGATATGCTGGTTCTGGTGACAGTAACCTATCTATCTGCAGGGCTGGGGTGATATGCTGGTTCTGGTGACACAACCTATCTATCTGCAGGGCTGGGGTGATATGCTGGTTCTGGTGACAGTAACCTATCTATCTGCAGGGCTGGGGTGATATGCTGGTTCTGGTGACACAACCTGTCTATCTGCAGAGCTGGGGTGATATGCTGGTTCTGGTGACAGTAACCTATCTATCTGCAGGACTGGGGTGATATGCTGGTTCTGGTGACAGTAACCTATCTATCTGCAGGGCTGGGGTGATATGCTGGTTCTGGTGACACAACCTATCTATCTGCAGGGCTGGGGTGATATGCTGGTTCTGGTGACAGTAACCTATCTATCTGCAGGACTGGGGTGATATGCTGGTTCTGGTGACAGTAACCTATCTATCTGCAGTGCTGGGGTGATATGCTGGTCCTGGTGACTGTAACCTATCTATCTGCAGTGCTGGGGTGATATACTGGTTCTGGTGACAGTAACCTATCTATCTGCAGGACTGGGGTGATATGCTGGTCCTGGTGACAGTAACCTATCTATCTGCAGGACTGGGGTGATATGCTGGTCCTGGTGACAGTAACCCATTTATCTGCAGGACTGGGGTGATATGCTGGTCCTGGTGACAGTAACCTATCTGCAGGGCTGGGGTGATATGCTGGTTCTGATGACTGTAACCTATCTATCTGCAGAACTGGGGTGATATGCTGGTTCTGGTGACAGTAACCTATCTATCTGCAGGGCTGGGGTGATATGCTGGTTCTGGTGACACAACCTATCTATCTGCAGGGCTGGGGTGATATGCTGGTTCTGGTGACAGTAACCTATCTATCTGCAGGACTGGGGTGATATGCTGGTTCTGGTGACAGTAACCTATCTATCTGCAGGGCTGGGGTGATATGCTGTTTCTGGTGACAGTAACCTATCTATCTGCAGGACTGGGGTGATATGCTGGTTCTGGTGACAGTAACCTATCTATCTGCAGGACTGGGGTGATATACTGGTTCTGGTGACAGTAACCTATCTATCTGCAGGACTGGGGTGATATGCTGGTCCTGGTGACAGTAACCTATCTATCTGCAGGACTGGGGTGATTTGCTGGTCCTGGTGACAGTAACCTATCTATCTGCAGTGCTGGGGTGATATGCTGGTTCTGGTGTCAGTAACCTATCTATCTGCAGGGCTGGGGTGATATGCTGGTCCTGGTGACAGTAACCTATCTATCTGCAGGGCTGGGGTGATATGCTAGTTCTGGTGACAGTAACCTATCTATCTGCAGGGCTGGGGTGATATGCTGGTCCTGGTGAAAGTAACCTATCTATCTGCAGGGCTGGGGTGATATGCTGGTCCTGGTGACTGTAACCTATCTATCTGCAGTGCTGGGTGATATACTGGTTCTGGTGACAGTAACCTATCTATCTGCAGGACTGGGGTGATATGCTGGTCCTGGTGACAGTAACCTATCTATCTGCAGGACTGGGGTGATATGCTGGTCCTGGTGACAGTAACCTATCTATCTGCAGGACTGGGGTGATATGCTGGTCCTGGTGACAGTAACCTATCTGCAGGGCTGGGGTGATATGCTGGTTCTGATGACTGTAACCTATCTATCTGCAGGACTGGGGTGATATGCTGGTTCTGGTGACAGTAACCTATCTATCTGCAGGGCTGGGGTGATATGCTGGTCCTGTTGACAGTAACCTATCTATCTGCAGGGCTGGGATGATATGCTGGTCCTGGTGACAGTAACCTATCTATCTGCAGTGCTGGGGTGATATACTGGTTCTGGTGACAGTAACCTATCTATCTGCAGGACTGGGGTGATATGCTGGTCCTGGTGACAGTAACCTATCTATCTGCAGGACTGGGGTGATATGCTGGTCCTGGTGACAGTAAACTATCTATCTGCAGTGCTGGGGTGATATGCTGGTTCTGGTGTCAGTAACCTATCTATCTGCAGGGCTGGGGTGATTTGCTGGTCCTGGTGACAGTAACCTATCTATCTGCAGGGCTGGGGTGATATGCTGGTCCTGGTGACAGTAACCTATCTATCTGCAGGACTGGGGTGATATGCTGGTCCTGGTGTCAGTAACCTATCTATCTGCAGGGCTGGGGTGATATGCTGGTCCTGGTGACAATAACCTATCTATCTGCAGGACTGGGGTGATATGCTGGTCCTGGTGACAGTAACCTATCTGCAGGGCTGGGGTGATATGCTGGTTCTGATGACTGTAACCTATCTATCTGCAGGACTGGGGTGATATGCTGGTTCTGGTGACAGTAACCTATCTATCTGCAGGGCTGGGGTGATATGCTGGTTCTGGTGACACAACCTATCTATCTGCAGGGCTGGGGTGATATGCTGGTTCTGGTGACAGTAACCTATCTATCTGCAGGACTGGGGTGATATGCTGGTTCTGGTGACACAACCTGTCTATCTGCAGGGCTGGGTTGATATGCTGGTTCTGGTGACAGTAACCTATCTATCTGCAGGACTGGGGTGATATGCTGGTTCTGGTGACAGTAACCTATCTATCTGCAGGACTGGGGTGATATGCTGGTTCTGGTGACACAACCTATCTATCTGCAGGGCTGGGGTGATATGCTGGTTCTGGTGACAGTAACCTATCTATCTGCAGGACTGGGGTGATATGCTGGTTCTGGTGACAGTAACCTATCTATCTGCAGTGCTGGGGTGATATGCTGGTCCTGGTGACTGTAACCTATCTATCTGCAGTGCTGGGGTGATATACTGGTTCTGGTGACAGTAACCTATCTATCTGCAGGACTGGGGTGATATGCTGGTCCTGGTGACAGTAACCTATCTATCTGCAGGACTGGGGTGATATGCTGGTCCTGGTGACAGTAACCTATTTATCTGCAGGACTGGGGTGATATGCTGGTCCTGGTGACAGTAACCTATTTATCTGCAGGACTGGGGTGATATGCTGGTCCTGGTGACAGTAACCTTTCTGCAGGGCTGGGGTGATATGCTGGTTCTGATGACTGTAACCTATCTATCTGCAGAACTGGGGTGATATACTGGTTCTGGTGACAGTAACCTATCTATCTGCAGGGCTGGGGTGATATGCTGGTTCTGGTGACACAACCTATCTATCTGCAGGGCTGGGGTGATATGCTGGTTCTGGTGACAGTAACCTATCTATCTAAAGGACTGGGGTGATATGCTGGTTCTGGTGACAGTAACCTATCTATCTGCAGGGCTGGTTTGATATGCTGTTTCTGGTGACAGTAACCTATCTATCTGCAGGACTGGGGTGATATACTGGTTCTGGTGACAGTAACCTATCTATCTGCAGGACTGGGGTGATATGCTGGTCCTGGTGACAGTAACCTATCTATCTGCAGTGCTGGGGTGATATGCTGGTTCTGGTGTCAGTAACCTATCTATCTGCAGGGCTGGGGTGATATGCTGGTCCTGGTGACAGTAACCTATCTATCTGCAGGGCTGCGGTGATATGCTAGTTCTGGTGACAGTAACCTATCTATCTGCAGGGCTGGGGTGATATACTGGTTCTGGTGACAGTAACCTATCTATCTGCAGGACTGGGGTGATATGCTGGTCCTGGTGACAGTAACCTATCTATCTGCAGGACTGGGGTGATATGCTGGTCCTGGTGACAGTAACCTATCTATCTGCAGGACTGGGGTGATATGCTGGTCCTGGTGACAGTAACCTATCTGCAGGGCTGGGGTGATATGCTGGTTCTGATGACTGTAACCTATCTATCTGCAGGACTGGAGTGATATGCTGGTTCTGGTGACAGTAACCTATCTATCTGCAGGGCTGGGGTGATATGCTGGTCCTGTTGACAGTAACCTATCTATCTGCAGGGCTGGGGTGATATGCTGGTCCTGGTGACAGTAACCTATCTATCTGCAGTGCTGGGGTGATATACTGGTTCTGGTGACAGTAACCTATCTATCTGCAGGACTGGGGTGATATGCTGGTCCTGGTGACAGTAACCTATCTATCTGCAGGACTGGGGTGATATGCTGGTCCTGGTGACAGTAACCTATCTATCTGCAGGACTGGGGTGATATGCTGGTCCTGGTGACAGTAACCTATCTGCAGGGCTGGGGTGATATGCTGGTTCTGATGACTGTAACCTATCTATCTGCAGGACTGGGGTGATATGCTGGTTCTGGTGACAGTAACCTATCTATCTGCAGGGCTGGGGTGATATGCTGGTCCTGTTGACAGTAACCTATCTATCTGCAGGGCTGGGGTGATATGCTGGTCCTGGTGACAGTAACCTATCTATCTGCAGTGCTGGGGAGATATACTGGTTCTGGTGACAGTAACCTATCTATCTGCAGGACTGGGGTGATATGCTGGTCCTGGTAACAGTAACCTATCTATCTGCAGGACTGGGGTGATATGCTGGTCCTGGTGACAGTAACCTATCTATCTGCAGTGCTGGGGTGATATGCTGGTTCTGGTGTCAGTAACCTATCTATCTGCAGGGCTGGGGTGATTTGCTGGTCCTGGTGACAGTAACCTATCTATCTGCAGGGCTGGGGTGATATGCTGGTCCTGGTGACAGTAACCTATCTATCTGCAGGACTGGGGTGATATGCTGGTCCTGGTGTCAGTAACCTATCTATCTGCAGGGCTGGGGTGATATGCTGGGTCTGGTGACAATAACCTATCTATCTGCAGAACTGGGGTGATATGCTGGTCCTGGTGACAGTAACCTATCTGCAGGGCTGGGGTGATATGCTGGTTCTGATGACTGTAACCTATCTATCTGCAGGACTGGGGTGATATGCTGGTTCTGGTGACAGTAACCTATCTATCTGCAGGGCTGGGGTGATATGCTGGTTCTGGTGACACAACCTATCTATCTGCAGGGCTGGGGTGATATGCTGGTTCTGGTGACAGTAACCTATCTATCTGCAGGGCTGGGGTGATATGCTGGTTCTGGTGACACAACCTGTCTATCTGCAGAGCTGGGGTGATATGCTGGTTCTGGTGACAGTAACCTATCTATCTGCAGGACTGGGGTGATATGCTGGTTCTGGTGACAGTAACCTATCTATCTGCAGGGCTGGGGTGATATGCTGGTTCTGGTGACACAACCTATCTATCTGCAGGGCTGGGGTGATATGCTGGTTCTGGTGACAGTAACCTATCTATCTGCAGGACTGGGGTGATATGCTGGTTCTGGTGACAGTAACCTATCTATCTGCAGTGCTGGGGTGATATGCTGGTCCTGGTGACTGTAACCTATCTATCTGCAGTGCTGGGGTGATATACTGGTTCTGGTGACAGTAACCTATCTATCTGCAGGACTGGGGTGATATGCTGGTCCTGGTGACAGTAACCTATCTATCTGCAGGACTGGGGTGATATGCTGGTCCTGGTGACAGTAACCTATTTATCTGCAGGACTGGGGTGATATGCTGGTCCTGGTGACAGTAACCTATCTGCAGGGCTGGGGTGATATGCTGGTTCTGATGACTGTAACCTATCTATCTGCAGAACTGGGGTGATATGCTGGTTCTGGTGACAGTAACCTATCTATCTGCAGGGCTGGGGTGATATGCTGGTTCTGGTGACACAACCTATCTATCTGCAGGGTTGGGGTGATATGCTGGTTCTGGAGACAGTAACCTATCTATCTGCAGGACTGGGGTGATATGCTGGTTCTGGTGACAGTAACCTATCTATCTGCAGGGCTGGGGTGATATGCTGTTTCTGGTGACAGTAACCTATCTATCTGCAGGACTGGGGTGATATGCTGGTTCTGGTGACAGTAACCTATCTATCTGCAGGACTGGGGTGATATACTGGTTCTGGTGACAGTAACCTATCTATCTGCAGGACTGGGGTGATATGCTGGTCCTGGTGACAGTAACCTATCTATCTGCAGGACTGGGGTGATATGCTGGTCCTGGTGACAGTAACCTATCTATCTGCAGTGCTGGGGTGATATGCTGGTTCTGGTGTCAGTAACCTATCTATCTGCAGGGCTGGGGTGATATGCTGGTCCTGGTGACAGTAACCTATCTATCTGCAGGGCTGGGGTGATATGCTAGTTCTGGTGACAGTAACCTATCTATCTGCAGGGCTGGGGTGATATGCTGGTCCTGGTGAAAGTAACCTATCTATCTGCAGGGCTGGGGTGATATGCTGGTCCTGGTGACTGTAACCTATCTATCTGCAGTGCTGGGTGATATACTGGTTCTGGTGACAGTAACCTATCTATCTGCAGGACTGGGGTGATATGCTGGTCCTGGTGACAGTAACCTATCTATCTGCAGGACTGGGGTGATATGCTGGTCCTGGTGACAGTAACCTATCTATCTGCAGGACTGGGGTGATATGCTGGTCCTGGTGACAGTAACCTATCTGCAGGGCTGGGGTGATATGCTGGTTCTGATGACTGTAACCTATCTATCTGCAGGACTGGGGTGATATGCTGGTTCTGGTGACAGTAACCTATCTATCTGCAGGGCTGGGGTGATATGCTGGTCCTGTTGACAGTAACCTATCTATCTGCAGGGCTGGGGTGATATGCTGGTCCTGGTGACAGTAACCTATCTATCTGCAGTGC
Organism: Leptodactylus fuscus; assembly: GCF_031893055.1. Classification (NCBI taxonomy): domain Eukaryota; kingdom Metazoa; phylum Chordata; class Amphibia; order Anura; family Leptodactylidae; genus Leptodactylus; species Leptodactylus fuscus. The sequence goes on from NW_027439888.1 coordinate 16,623, forward strand.
TGGGGTGATATACTGGTTCTGGTGACAGTAACCTATCTATCTGCAGGACTGGGGTGATATGCTGGTCCTGGTGACAGTAACCTATCTATCTGCAGGACTGGGGTGATATGCTGGTCCTGGTGACAGTAACCTATCTATCTGCAGTGCTGGGGTGATATGCTGGTTCTGGTGTCAGTAACCTATCTATCTGCAGGGCTGGGGTGATTTGCTGGTCCTGGTGACAGTAACCTATCTATCTGCAGGGCTGGGGTGATATGCTGGTCCTGGTGACAGTAACCTATCTATCTGCAGGACTGGGGTGATATGCTGGTCCTGGTGTAAGTAACCTATCTATCTGCAGGGCTGGGGTGATATGCTGGTCCTGGTGACAATAACCTATCTATCTGCAGGACTGGGGTGATATGCTGGTCCTGGTGACAGTAACCTATCTGCAGGGCTGGGGTGATATGCTGGTTCTGATGACTGTAACCTATCTATCTGCAGGACTGGGGTGATATGCTGGTTCTGGTGACAGTAACCTATCTATCTGCAGGGCTGGGGTGATATGCTGGTTCTGGTGACAGTAACCTATCTATCTGCAGGACTGGGGTGATATGCTGGTTCTGGTGACACAACCTGTCTTTCTGCAGGGCTGGGTTGATATGCTGGTTCTGGTGACAGTATCCTATCTATCTGCAGTGCTGGGGTGATATACTGGTTCTGGTGACAGTAACCTATCTATCTGCAGGACTGGGGTGATATGCTGGTCCTGGTGACAGTAACCTATCTATCTGCAGGACTGGGGTGATATGCTGGTCCTGGTGACAGTAACCTATTTATCTGCAGGACTGGGGTGATATGCTGGTCCTGGTGACAGTAACCTATCTGCAGGGCTGGGGTGATATGCTGGTTCTGATGACTGTAACCTATCTATCTGCAGAACTGGGGTGATATGCTGGTTCTGGTGACAGTAACCTATCTATCTGCAGGGCTGGGGTGATATGCTGGTTCTGGTGACACAACCTATCTATCTGCAGGGCTGGGGTGATATGCTGGTTCTGGTGACAGTAATCTTTCTATCTGCAGGACTGGGGTGATATGCTGGTTCTGGTGACAGTAACCTATCTATCTGCAGGGCTGGGGTGATATGCTGTTTCTGGTGACAGTAACCTATCTATCTGCAGGACTGGGGTGATATGCTGGTTCTGGTGACAGTAACATATCTATCTGCAGGACTGGGGTGATATACTGGTTCTGGTGACAGTAACCTATCTATCTGCAGGACTGGGGTGATATGCTGGTCCTGGTGACAGTAATTTATCTATCTGCAGGACTGGGGTGATATGCTGGTCCTGGTGACAGTAACCTATCTATCTGCAGTGCTGGGGTGATATGCTGGTTCTGGTGTCAGTAACCTATCTATCTGCAGGGCTGGGGTGATATGCTGGTCCTGGTGACAGTAACCTATCTATCTGCAGGGCTGGGGTGATATGCTAGTTCTGGTGACAGTAACCTATCTATCTGCAGGGCTGGGGTGATATGCTGGTCCTGGTGAAAGTAACCTATCTATCTGCAGGGCTGGGGTGATATGCTGGTCCTGGTGACTGTAACCTATCTATCTGCAGTGCTGGGTGATATACTGGTTCTGGTGACAGTAACCTATCTATCTGCAGGACTGGGGTGATATGCTGGTCCTGGTGACAGTAACCTATCTATCTGCAGGACTGGGGTGATATGCTGGTCCTGGTGACAGTAACCTATCTATCTGCAGGACTGGGGTGATATGCTGGTCCTGGTGACAGTAACCTATCTGCAGGGCTGGGGTGATATGCTGGTTCTGATGACTGTAACCTATCTATCTGCAGGACTGGGGTGATATGCTGGTTCTGGTGACAGTAACCTATCTATCTGCAGGGCTGGGGTGATATGCTGGTCCTGTTGACAGTAACCTATCTATCTGCAGGGCTGGGGTGATATGCTGGTCCTGGTGACAGTAACCTATCTATCTGCAGTGCTGGGGTGATATACTGGTTCTGGTGACAGTAACCTATCTATCTGCAGGACTGGGGTGATATGCTGGTCCTGGTGACAGTAACCTATCTATCTGCAGGACTGGGGTGATATGCTGGTCCTGGTGACAGTAACCTATCTATCTGCAGTGCTGGGGTGATATGCTGGTTCTGGTGTCAGTAACCTATCTATCTGCAGGGCTGGGGTGATTTGCTGGTCCTGGTGACAGTAACCTATCTATCTGCAGGGCTGGGGTGATATGCTGGTCCTGGTGACAGTAACCTATCTATCTGCAGGACTGGGGTGATATGCTGGTCCTGGTGTCAGTAACCTATCTATCTGCAGGGCTGGGGTGATATGCTGGTCCTGGTGACAATAACCTATCTATCTGCAGGACTGGGGTGATATGCTGGTCCTGGTGACAGTAACCTATCTGCAGGGCTGGGGTGATATGCTGGTTCTGATGACTGTAACCTATCTATCTGCAGGACTGGGGTGATATGCTGGTTCTGGTGACAGTAACCTATCTATCTGCAGGGCTGGGGTGATATGCTGGTTCTGGTGACACAACCTATCTATCTGCAGGGCTGGGGTGATATGCTGGTTCTGGTGACAGTAACCTATCTATCTGCAGGACTGGGGTGATATGCTGGTTCTGGTGACACAACCTGTCTTTCTGCAGGGCTGGGTTGATATGCTGGTTCTGGTGACAGTAACCTATCTATCTGCAGGACTGGGGTGATATGCTGGTTCTGGTGACAGTAACCTATCTATCTGCAGGACTGGGGTGATATGCTGGTTCTGGTGACACAACCTATCTATCTGCAGGGCTGGGGTGATATGCTGGTTCTGAAGACAGTAACCTATCTATCTGCAGGACTGGGGTGATATGCTGGTTCTGGTGACAGTAACCTATCTATCTGCAGTGCTGGGGTGATATGTTGGTCCTGGTGACTGTAACCTATCTATCTGCAGTGCTGGGGTGATATGCTGGTCCTGGTGACAATAACCTATCTATCTGCAGGACTGGGGTGATATGCTGGTCCTGGTGACAGTAACCTATCTGCAGGGCTGGGGTGATATGCTGGTTCTGATGACTGTAACCTATCTATCTGCAGGACTGGGGTGATATGCTGGTTCTGGTGACAGTAACCTATCTATCTGCAGGGCTGGGGTGATATGCTGGTTCTGGTGACACAACCTATCTATCTGCAGGGCTGGGGTGATATGCTGGTTCTGGTGACAGTAACCTATCTATCTGCAGGACTGGGGTGATATGCTGGTTCTGGTGACACAACCTGTCTATCTGCAGGGCTGGGTTGATATGCTGGTTCTGGTGACAGTAACCTATCTATCTGCAGGACTGGGGTGATATGCTGGTTCTGGTGACAGTAACCTATCTATCTGCAGGACTGGGGTGATATGCTGGTTCTGGTGACACAACCTATCTATCTGCAGGGCTGGGGTGATATGCTGGTTCTGGTGACAGTAACCTATCTATCTGCAGGACTGGGGTGATATGCTGGTTCTGGTGACAGTAACCTATCTATCTGCAGTGCTGGGGTGATATGCTGGTCCTGGTGACTGTAACCTATCTATCTGCAGTGCTGGGGTGATATACTGGTTCTGGTGACAGTAACCTATCTATCTGCAGGACTGGGGTGATATGCTGGTCCTGGTGACAGTAACCTATCTATCTGCAGGACTGGGGTGATATGCTGGTCCTGGTGACAGTAACCTATTTATCTGCAGGACTGGGGTGATATGCTGGTCCTGGTGACAGTAACCTATTTATCTGCAGGACTGGGGTGATATGCTGGTCCTGGTGACAGTAACCTATCTGCAGGGCTGGGGTGATATGCTGGTTCTGATGACTGTAACCTATCTATCTGCAGAACTGGGGTGATATACTGGTTCTGGTGACAGTAACCTATCTATCTGCAGGGCTGGGGTGATATGCTGGTTCTGGTGACACAACCTATCTATCTGCAGGGCTGGGGTGATATGCTGGTTCTGGTGACTGTAACCTATCTATCTAAAGGACTGGGGTGATATGCTGGTTCTGGTGACAGTAACCTATCTATCTGCAGGGCTGGTTTGATATGCTGTTTCTGGTGACAGTAACCTATCTATCTGCAGGACTGGGGTGATATGCTGGTTCTGGTGACAGAAACCTATCTATCTGCAGGACTGGGGTGATATACTGGTTCTGGTGACAGTAACCTATCTATCTGCAGGACTGGGGTGATATGCTGGTCCTGGTGACAGTAACCTATCTATCTGCAGTGCTGGGGTGATATGCTGGTTCTGGTGTCAGTAACCTATCTATCTGCAGGGCTGGGGTGATATGCTGGTCCTGGTGACAGTAACCTATCTATCTGCAGGGCTGCGGTGATATGCTAGTTCTGGTGACAGTAACCTATCTATCTGCAGGGCTGGGGTGATATGCTGGTCCTGGTGAAAGTAACCTATCTATCTGCAGGGCTGGGGTGATATGCTGGTCCTGGTGACTGTAACCTATCTATCTGCAGTGCTGGGGTGATATACTGGTTCTGGTGACAGTAACCTATCTATCTGCAGGACTGGGGTGATATGCTGGTCCTGGTGACAGTAACCTATCTATCTGCAGGACTGGGGTGATATGCTGGTCCTGGTGACAGTAACCTATCTATCTGCAGGACTGGGGTGATATGCTGGTCCTGGTGACAGTAACCTATCTGCAGGGCTGGGGTGATATGCTGGTTCTGATGACTGTAACCTATCTATCTGCAGGACTGGAGTGATATGCTGGTTCTGGTGACAGTAACCTATCTATCTGCAGGGCTGGGGTGATATGCTGGTCCTGTTGACAGTAACCTATCTATCTGCAGGGCTGGGGTGATATGCTGGTCCTGGTGACAGTAACCTATCTATCTGCAGTGCTGGGGTGATATACTGGTTCTGGTGACAGTAACCTATCTATCTGCAGGGCTGGGGTGATATGCTGGTCCTGGTGACAGTAACCTATCTATCTGCAGGACTGGGGTGATATGCTGGTCCTGGTGACAGTAACCTATCTATCTGCAGGACTGGGGTGATATGCTGGTCCTGGTGACAGTAACCTATCTGCAGGGCTGGGGTGATATGCTGGTTCTGATGACTGTAACCTATCTATCTGCAGGGCTGGGGTGATATGCTGGTCCTGGTGACAGTAACCTATCTATCTGCAGGACTGGGGTGATATGCTGGTCCTGGTGTCAGTAACCTATCTATCTGCAGGGCTGGGGTGATATGCTGGTCCTGGTGACAATAACCTATCTATCTGCAGGACTGGGGTGATATGCTGGTCCTGGTGTCAGTAACCTATCTATCTGCAGGGCTGGGGTGATATGCTGGTCCTGGTGACAATAACCTATCTATCTGCAGGACTGGGGTGATATGCTGGTCCTGGTGACAGTAACCTATCTGCAGGGCTGGGGTGATATGCTGGTTCTGATGACTGTAACCTATCTATCTGCAGGACTGGGGTGATATGCTGGTTCTGGTGACAGTAACCTATCTATCTGCAGGGCTGGGGTGATATGCTGGTTCTGGTGACACAACCTATCTATCTGCAGGGCTGGGGTGATATGCTGGTTCTGGTGACAGTAACCTATCTATCTGCAGGACTGGGGTGATATGCTGGTTCTGGTGACACAACCTGTCTTTCTGCAGGGCTGGGTTGATATGCTGGTTCTGGTGACAGTAACCTATCTATCTGCAGGACTGGGGTGATATGCTGGTTCTGGTGACAGTAACCTATCTATCTGCAGGACTGGGGTGATATGCTGGTTCTGGTGACACAACCTATCTATCTGCAGGGCTGGGGTGATATGCTGGTTCTGAAGACAGTAACCTATCTATCTGCAGGACTGGGGTGATATGCTGGTTCTGGTGACAGTAACCTATCTATCTGCAGTGCTGGGGTGATATGTTGGTCCTGGTGACTGTAACCTATCTATCTGCAGTGCTGGGGTGATATGCTGGTCCTGGTGACAATAACCTATCTATCTGCAGGACTGGGGTGATATGCTGGTCCTGGTGACAGTAACCTATCTGCAGGGCTGGGGTGATATGCTGGTTCTGATGACTGTAACCTATCTATCTGCAGGACTGGGGTGATATGCTGGTTCTGGTGACAGTAACCTATCTATCTGCAGGGCTGGGGTGATATGCTGGTTCTGGTGACACAACCTATCTATCTGCAGGGCTGGGGTGATATGCTGGTTCTGGTGACAGTAACCTATCTATCTGCAGGACTGGGGTGATATGCTGGTTCTGGTGACACAACCTGTCTATCTGCAGGGCTGGGTTGATATGCTGGTTCTGGTGACAGTAACCTATCTATCTGCAGGACTGGGGTGATATGCTGGTTCTGGTGACAGTAACCTATCTATCTGCAGGACTGGGGTGATATGCTGGTTCTGGTGACACAACCTATCTATCTGCAGGGCTGGGGTGATATGCTGGTTCTGGTGACAGTAACCTATCTATCTGCAGGACTGGGGTGATATGCTGGTTCTGGTGACAGTAACCTATCTATCTGCAGTGCTGGGGTGATATGCTGGTCCTGGTGACTGTAACCTATCTATCTGCAGTGCTGGGGTGATATACTGGTTCTGGTGACAGTAACCTATCTATCTGCAGGACTGGGGTGATATGCTGGTCCTGGTGACAGTAACCTATCTATCTGCAGGACTGGGGTGATATGCTGGTCCTGGTGACAGTAACCTATTTATCTGCAGGACTGGGGTGATATGCTGGTCCTGGTGACAGTAACCTATTTATCTGCAGGACTGGGGTGATATGCTGGTCCTGGTGACAGTAACCTATCTGCAGGGCTGGGGTGATATGCTGGTTCTGATGACTGTAACCTATCTATCTGCAGAACTGGGGTGATATACTGGTTCTGGTGACAGTAACCTATCTATCTGCAGGGCTGGGGTGATATGCTGGTTCTGGTGACACAACCTATCTATCTGCAGGGCTGGGGTGATATGCTGGTTCTGGTGACTGTAACCTATCTATCTAAAGGACTGGGGTGATATGCTGGTTCTGGTGACAGTAACCTATCTATCTGCAGGGCTGGTTTGATATGCTGTTTCTGGTGACAGTAACCTATCTATCTGCAGGACTGGGGTGATATGCTGGTTCTGGTGACAGAAACCTATCTATCTGCAGGACTGGGGTGATATACTGGTTCTGGTGACAGTAACCTATCTATCTGCAGGACTGGGGTGATATGCTGGTCCTGGTGACAGTAACCTATCTATCTGCAGTGCTGGGGTGATATGCTGGTTCTGGTGTCAGTAACCTATCTATCTGCAGGGCTGGGGTGATATGCTGGTCCTGGTGACAGTAACCTATCTATCTGCAGGGCTGCGGTGATATGCTAGTTCTGGTGACAGTAACCTATCTATCTGCAGGGCTGGGGTGATATGCTGGTCCTGGTGAAAGTAACCTATCTATCTGCAGGGCTGGGGTGATATGCTGGTCCTGGTGACTGTAACCTATCTATCTGCAGTGCTGGGGTGATATACTGGTTCTGGTGACAGTAACCTATCTATCTGCAGGACTGGGGTGATATGCTGGTCCTGGTGACAGTAACCTATCTATCTGCAGGACTGGGGTGATATGCTGGTCCTGGTGACAGTAACCTATCTATCTGCAGGACTGGGGTGATATGCTGGTCCTGGTGACAGTAACCTATCTGCAGGGCTGGGGTGATATGCTGGTTCTGATGACTGTAACCTATCTATCTGCAGGACTGGAGTGATATGCTGGTTCTGGTGACAGTAACCTATCTATCTGCAGGGCTGGGGTGATATGCTGGTCCTGTTGACAGTAACCTATCTATCTGCAGGGCTGGGGTGATATGCTGGTCCTGGTGACAGTAACCTATCTATCTGCAGTGCTGGGGTGATATACTGGTTCTGGTGACAGTAACCTATCTATCTGCAGGACTGGGGTGATATGCTGGTCCTGGTGACAGTAACCTATCTATCTGCAGGACTGGGGTGATATGCTGGTCCTGTTGACAGTAACCTATCTATCTGCAGGACTGGGGTGATATGCTGGTCCTGGTGACAGTAACCTATCTGCAGGGCTGGGGTGATATGCTGGTTCTGATGACTGTAACCTATCTATCTGCAGGACTGGGGTGATATGCTGGTTCTGGTGACAGTAACCTATCTATCTGCAGGGCTGGGGTGATATGCTGGTCCTGTTGACAGTAACCTATCTATCTGCAGGGCTGGGGTGATTTGCTGGTCCTGGTGACAGTAACCTATCTATCTGCAGTGCTGGGGAGATATACTGGTTCTGGTGACAGTAACCTATCTATCTGCAGGACTGGGGTGATATGCTGGTCCTGGTGACAGTAACCTATCTATCTGCAGGACTGGGGTGATATGCTGGTCCTGGTGACAGTAACCTATCTATCTGCAGTGCTGGGGTGATATGCTGGTTCTGGTGTCAGTAACCTATCTATCTGCAGGGCTGGGGTGATTTGCTGGTCCTGGTGACAGTAACCTATCTATCTGCAGGGCTGGGGTGATATGCTGGTCCTGGTGACAGTAACCTATCTATCTGCAGGACTGGGGTGATATGCTGGTCCTGGTGTCAGTAACCTATCTATCTGCAGGGCTGGGGTGATATGCTGGGTCTGGTGACAATAACCTATCTATCTGCAGGACTGGGGTGATATGCTGGTCCTGGTGACAGTAACCTATCTGCAGGGCTGGGGTGATATGCTGGTTCTGATGACTGTAACCTATCTATCTGCAGGACTGGGGTGATATGCTGGTTCTGGTGACAGTAACCTATCTATCTGCAGGGCTGGGGTGATATGCTGGTTCTGGTAACACAACCTATCTATCTGCAGGGCTGGGGTGATATGCTGGTTCTGGTGACAGTAACCTATCTATCTGCAGGGCTGGGGTGATATGCTGGTTCTGGTGACACAACCTGTCTATCTGCAGAGCTGGGGTGATATGCTGGTTCTGGTGACAGTAACCTATCTATCTGCAGGACTGGGGTGATATGCTGGTTCTGGTGACAGTAACCTATCTATCTGCAGGGCTGGGGTGATATGCTGGTTCTGGTGACACAACCTATCTATCTGCAGGGCTGGGGTGATATGCTGGTTCTGGTGACAGTAACCTATCTATCTGCAGGACTGGGGTGATATGCTGGTTCTGGTGACAGTAACCTATCTATCTGCAGTGCTGGGGTGATATGCTGGTCCTGGTGACTGTAACCTATCTATCTGCAGTGCTGGGGTGATATACTGGTTCTGGTGACAGTAACCTATCTATCTGCAGGACTGGGGTGATATGCTGGTCCTGGTGACAGTAACCTATCTATCTGCAGGACTGGGGTGATATGCTGGTCCTGGTGACAGTAACCTATTTATCTGCAGGACTGGGGTGATATGCTGGTCCTGGTGACAGTAACCTATCTGCAGGGCTGGGGTGATATGCTGGTTCTGATGACTGTAACCTATCTATCTGCAGAACTGGGGTGATATGCTGGTTCTGGTGACAGTAACCTATCTATCTGCAGGGCTGGGGTGATATGCTGGTTCTGGTGACACAACCTATCTATCTGCAGGGCTGGGGTGATATGCTGGTTCTGGTGACAGTAACCTATCTATCTGCAGGACTGGAGTGATATGCTGGTTCTGGTGACAGTAACCTATCTATCTGCAGGGCTGGGGTGATATGCTGTTTCTGGTGACAGTAACCTATCTATCTGCAGGACTGGGGTGATATGCTGGTTCTGGTGACAGTAACCTATCTATCTGCAGGACTGGGGTGATATACTGGTTCTGGTGACAGTAACCTATCTATCTGCAGGACTGGGGTGATATGCTGGTCCTGGTGACAGTAACCTATCTATCTGCAGGACTGGGGTGATATGCTGGTCCTGGTGACAGTAACCTATCTATCTGCAGTGCTGGGGTGATATGCTGGTTCTGGTGTCAGTAACCTATCTATCTGCAGGGCTGGGGTGATATGCTGGTCCTGGTGACAGTAACCTATCTATCTGCAGGGCTGGGGTGATATGCTAGTTCTGGTGACAGTAACCTATCTATCTGCAGGGCTGGGGTGATATGCTGGTCCTGGTGAAAGTAACCTATCTATCTGCAGGGCTGGGGTGATATGCTGGTCCTGGTGACTGTAACCTATCTATCTGCAGTGCTGGGTGATATACTGGTTCTGGTGACAGTAACCTATCTATCTGCAGGACTGGGGTGATATGCTGGTCCTGGTGACAGTAACCTATCTATCTGCAGGACTGGGGTGATATGCTGGTCCTGGTGACAGTAACCTATCTATCTGCAGGACTGGGGTGATATGCTGGTCCTGGTGACAGTAACCTATCTGCAGGGCTGGGGTGATATGCTGGTTCTGATGACTGTAACCTATCTATCTGCAGGACTGGGGTGATATGCTGGTTCTGGTGACAGTAACCTATCTATCTGCAGGGCTGGGGTGATATGCTGGTCCTGTTAACAGTAACCTATCTATCTGCAGGGCTGGGGTGATATGCTGGTCCTGGTGACAGTAACCTATCTATCTGCAGTGCTGGGGTGATATACTGGTTCTGGTGACAGTAACCTATCTATCTGCAGGACTGGGGTGATATGCTGGTCCTGGTGACAGTAACCTATCTATCTGTAGGACTGGGGTGATATGCTGGTCCTGGTGACAGTAACCTATCTATCTGCAGTGCTGGGGTGATATGCTGGTTCTGGTGTCAGTAACCTATCTATCTGCAGGGCTGGGGTGATTTGCTGGTCCTGGTGACAGTAACCTATCTATCTGCAGGGCTGGGGTGATATGCTGGTCCTGGTGACAGTAACCTATCTATCTGCAGGACTGGGGTGATATGCTGGTCCTGGTGTCAGTAACCTATCTATCTGCAGGGCTGGGGTGATATGCTGGTCCTGGTGACAATAACCTATCTATCTGCAGGACTGGGGTGATATGCTGGTCCTGGTGACAGTAACCTATCTATCTGCAGGGCTGGGGTGATATGCTGGTCCTGGTGAAAGTAACCTATCTATCTGCAGGGCTGGGGTGATATGCTGGTCCTGGTGACTGTAACCTATCTATCTGCAGTGCTGGGGTGATATACTGGTTCTGGTGACAGTAACCTATCTATCTGCAGGACTGGGGTGATATGCTGGTCCTGGTGACAGTAACCTATCTATCTGCAGGACTGGGGTGATATGCTGGTCCTGGTGACAGTAACCTATCTATCTGCAGGACTGGGGTGATATGCTGGTCCTGGTGACAGTAACCTATCTGCAGGGCTGGGGTGATATGCTGGTTCTGATGACTGTAACCTATCTATCTGCAGGACTGGGGTGATATGCTGGTTCTGGTGACAGTAACCTATCTATCTGCAGGGCTGGGGTGATATGCTGGTTCTGGTGACACAACCTATCCATCTGCAGGGCTGGGGTGATATGCTGGTTCTGGTGACAGTAACCTATCTATCTGCAGGACTGGGGTGATATGCTGGTTCTGGTGACACAACCTGTCTTTCTGCAGGGCTGGGTTGATATGCTGGTTCTGGTGACAGTAACCTATCTATCTGCAGGACTGGGGTGATATGCTGGTTCTGGTGACAGTAACCTATCTATCTGCAGGACTGGGGTGATATGCTGGTTCTGGTGACACAACCTATCTATCTGCAGGGCTGGGGTGATATGCTGGTTCTGGTGACAGTAACCTATCTATCTGCAGGACTGGGGTGATATGCTGGTTCTGGTGACAGTAACCTATCTATCTGCAGTGCTGGGGTGATATGCTGGTCCTGGTGACTGTAACCTATCTATCTGCAGTGCTGGGGTGATATACTGGTTCTCATGACAGTAACCTATCTATCTGCAGGACTGGGGTGATATGCTGGTCCTGGTGACAGTAACCTATCTATCTGCAGGACTGGGGTGATATGCTGGTCCTGGTGACAGTAACCTATTTATCTGCAGGACTGGGGTGATATGCTGGTCCTGGTGACAGTAACCTATTTATCTGCAGGACTGGGGTGATATGCTGGTCCTGGTGACAGTAACCTATCTGCAGGGCTGGGGTGATATGCTGGTTCTGATGACTGTAACCTATCTATCTGCAGAACTGGGGTGATATACTGGTTCTGGTGACAGTAACCTATCTATCTGCAGGGCTGGGGTGATATGCTGGTTCTGGTGACACAACCTATCTATCTGCAGGGCTGGGGTGATATGCTGGTTCTGGTGACAGTAACCTATCTATCTAAAGGACTGGGGTGATATGCTGGTTCTGGTGACAGTAACCTATCTATCTGCAGGGCTGGTTTGATATGCTGTTTCTGGTGACAGTAACCTATCTATCTGCAGGACTGGGGTTATATGCTGGTTCTGGTGACAGAAACCTATCTATCTGCAGGACTGGGGTGATATACTGGTTCTGGTGACAGTAACCTATCTATCTGCAGGACTGGGGTGATATGCTGGTCCTGGTGACAGTAACCTATCTATCTGCAGTGCTGGGGTGATATGCTGGTTCTGGTGTCAGTAACCTATCTATCTGCAGGGCTGGGGTGATATGCTGGTCCTGGTGACAGTAACCTATCTATCTGCAGGGCTGCGGTGATATGCTAGTTCTGGTGACAGTAACCTATCTATCTGCAGGGCTGGGGTGATATGTTGGTCCTGGTGAAAGTAACCTATCTATCTGCAGGGCTGGGGTGATATGCTGGTCCTGGTGACTGTAACCTATCTATCTGCAGTGCTGGGGTGATATACTGGTTCTGGTGACAGTAACCTATCTATCTGCAGGACTGGGGTGATATGCTGGTCCTGGTGACAGTAACCTATCTATCTGCAGGACTGGGGTGATATGCTGGTCCTGGTGACAGTAACCTATCTATCTGCAGGACTGGGGTGATATGCTGGTCCTGGTGACAGTAACCTATCTGCAGGGCTGGGGTGATATGCTGGTTCTGATGACTGTAACCTATCTATCTGCAGGACTGGAGTGATATGCTGGTTCTGGTGACAGTAACCTATCTATCTGCAGGGCTGGGGTGATATGCTGGTCCTGTTGACAGTAACTTATCTATCTGCAGGGCTGGGGTGATATGCTGGTCCTGGTGACAGTAACCTATCTATCTGCAGTGCTGGGGTGATATACTGGTTCTGGTGACAGTAACCTATCTATCTGCAGGACTGGGGTGATATGCTGGTCCTGGTGACAGTAACCTATCTATCTGCAGGACTGGGGTGATATGCTGGTCCTGGTGACAGTAACCTATCTATCTGCAGTGCTGGGGTGATATGCTGGTTCTGGTGTCAGAAACCTATCTATCTGCAGGGCTGGGGTGATTTGCTGGTCCTGGTGACAGTAACCTATCTATCTGCAGGGCTGGGGTGATATGCTGGTCCTGGTGACAGTAACCTATCTATCTGCAGGACTGGGGTGATATGCTGGTCCTGGTGTCAGTAACCTATCTATCTGCAGGACTGGGGTGATATGCTGGTCCTGGTGTCAGTAACCTATCTATCTGCAGGGCTGGGGTGATATGCTGGGTCTGGTGACAATAACCTATCTATCTGCAGGACTGGGGTGATATGCTGGTCCTGGTGACAGTAACCTATCTGCAGGGCTGGGGTGATATGCTGGTCCTGGTGACAGTAACCTATCTATCTGCAGTGCTGGGGTGATATGCTGGTTCTGGTGTCAGTAACCTATCTATCTGCAGGGCTGGGGTGATATGCTGGTCCTGGTGACAGTAACCTATCTATCTGCAGTGCTGGGGTGATATGCTGGTTCTGGTGTCAGTAACCTATCTATCTGCAGGGCTGGGGTGATATGCTGGTCCTGGTGACAGTAACCTATCTATCTGCAGGGCTGCGGTGATATGCTAGTTCTGGTGACAGTAACCTATCTATCTGCAGGGCTGGGGTGATATGCTGGTCCTGGTGAAAGTAACCTATCTATCTGCAGGGCTGGGGTGATATGCTGGTTCTGGTGACTGTAACCTATCTATCTGCAGTGCTGGGGTGATATACTGGTTCTGGTGACAGTAACCTATCTATCTGCAGGACTGGGGTGATATGCTGGTCCTGGTGACAGTAACCTATCTATCTGCAGGACTGGGGTGATATGCTGGTCCTGGTGACAGTAACCTATCTATCTGCAGGACTGGGGTGATATGCTGGTCCTGGTGACAGTAACCTATCTGCAGGGCTGGGGTGATATGCTGGTTCTGATGACTGTAACCTATCTATCTGCAGGACTGGAGTGATATGCTGGTTCTGGTGACAGTAACCTATCTATCTGCAGGGCTGGGGTGATATGCTGGTCCTGTTGACAGTAACCTATCTATCTGCAGGGCTGGGGTGATATGCTGGTCCTGGTGACAGTAACCTATCTATCTGCAGTGCTGGGGTGATATACTGGTTCTGGTGACAGTAACCTATCTATCTGCAGGACTGGGGTGATATGCTGGTCCTGGTGACAGTAACCTATCTATCTGCAGGACTGGGGTGATATGCTGGTCCTGGTGACAGTAACCTATCTATCTGCAGTGCTGGGGTGATATGCTGGTTCTGGTGTCAGTAACCTATCTATCTGCAGGGCTGGGGTGATTTGCTGGTCCTGGTGACAGTAACCTATCTATCTGCAGGGCTGGGGTGATATGCTGGTCCTGGTGACAGTAACCTATCTATCTGCAGGACTGGGGTGATATGCTGGTCCTGGTGTCAGTAACCTATCTATCTGCAGGACTGGGGTGATATGCTGGTCCTGGTGTCAGTAACCTATCTATCTGCAGGGCTGGGGTGATATGCTGGGTCTGGTGACAATAACCTATCTATCTGCAGGACTGGGGTGATATGCTGGTCCTGGTGACAGTAACCTATCTGCAGGGCTGGGGTGATATGCTGGTTCTGATGACTGTAACCTATCTATCTGCAGGACTGGGGTGATATGCTGGTTCTGGTGACAGTAACCTATCTATCTGCAGGGCTGGGGTGATATGCTGGTTCTGGTGACACAACCTATCTATCTGCAGGGCTGGGGTGATATGCTGGTTCTGGTGACAGTAACCTATCTATCTGCAGGACTGGGGTGATATGCTGGTTCTGGTGACACAACCAGTCTATCTGCAGGGCTGGGGTGATATGCTGGTTCTGGTGACAGTAACCTATCTATCTGCAGGACTGGGGTGATATGCTGGTTCTGGTGACAGTAACCTATCTATCTGCAGGGCTGGGGTGATATGCTGGTTCTGGTGACACAACCTATCTATCTGCAGGGCTGGGGTGATATGCTGGTTCTGGTGACAGTAACCTATCTATCTGCAGGACTGGGGTGATATGCTGGTTCTGGTGACTGTAACCTATCTATCTGCAGTGCTGGGGTGATATGCTGGTCCTGGTGACTGTAACCTATCTATCTGCAGTGCTGGGGTGATATGCTGGTCCTGGTGACAGTAACCTATCTATCTGCAGGACTGGGGTGATATGCTGGTCCTGGTGACAGTAACCTATTTATCTGCAGGACTGGGGTGATATGCTGGTTCTGATGACTGTAACCTATCTATCTGCAGAACTGGGGTGATATGCTGGTTCTGGTGACAGTAACCTATCTATCTGCAGGGCTGGGGTGATATGCTGGTTCTGGTGACACAACCTATCTATCTGCAGGGCTGGGGTGATATGCTGGTTCTGGTGACAGTAACCTATCTATCTGCAGGACTGGGGTGATATGCTGGTTCTGGTGACAGTAACCTATCTATCTGCAGGGCTGGGGTGATATGCTGTTTCTGGTGACAGTAACCTATCTATCTGCAGGACTGGGGTGATATGCTGGTTCTGGTGACAGTAACCTATCTATCTGCAGGACTGGGGTGATATACTGGTTCTGGTGACAGTAACCTATCTATCTGCAGGACTGGGGTGATATGCTGGTCCTGGTGACAGTAACCTATCTATCTGCAGGACTGGGGTGATATGCTGGTCCTGGTGACAGTAACCTATCTATCTGCAGTGCTGGGGTGATATGCTGGTTCTGGTGTCAGTAACCTATCTATCTGCAGGGCTGGGGGTGATATGCTGGTCCTGGTGACAGTAACCTATCTATCTGCAGGGCTGGGGTGATATGCTAGTTCTGGTGACAGTAACCTATCTATCTGCAGGGCTGGGGTGATATGCTGGTCCTGGTGAAAGTAACCTATCTATCTGCAGGGCTGGGGTGATATGCTGGTCCTGGTGACTGTAACCTATCTATCTGCAGTGCTGGGGTGATATACTGGTTCTGGTGACAGTAACCTATCTATCTGCAGGACTGGGGTGATATGCTGGTCCTGGTGACAGTAACCTATCTATCTGCAGGACTGGGGTGGTATGCTGGTCCTGGTGACAGTAACCTATCTATCTGCAGGACTGGGGTGATATGCTGGTTCTGGTGACAGTAACCTATCTATCTGCAGGACTGGGGTGATATGCTGGTCCTGGGTGACAGTAACCTATCTATCTGCAGGACTGGGGTGATATGCTGGTTCTGGTGACAGTAACCTATCTATCTGCAGGACTGGGGTGATATGCTGGTTCTGGTGACAGTAACCTATCTATCTGCAGGACTGGGGTAATATGCTGGTTCTGGTGACACAACCAGTCTATCTGCAGGGCTGGGGTGATATGCTGGTTCTGGTGACAGTAACCTATCTATCTGCAGGACTGGGGTGATATGCTGGTTCTGGTGACAGTAACCTATCTATCTGCAGGGCTGGGGTGATATGCTGGTTCTGGTGACACAACCTATCTATCTGCAGGGCTGGGGTGATATGCTGGTTCTGGTGACAGTAACCTATCTATCTGCAGGACTGGGGTGATATGCTGGTTCTGGTGACTGTAACCTATCTATCTGCAGTGCTGGGGTGATATGCTGGTCCTGGTGACTGTAACCTATCTATCTGCAGTGCTGGGGTGATATGCTGGTCCTGGTGACAGTAACCTATCTATCTGCAGGACTGGGGTGATATGCTGGTCCTGGTGACAGTAACCTATTTATCTGCAGGACTGGGGTGATATGCTGGTTCTGATGACTGTAACCTATCTATCTGCAGAACTGGGGTGATATGCTGGTTCTGGTGACAGTAACCTATCTATCTGCAGGGCTGGGGTGATATGCTGGTTCTGGTGACACAACCTATCTATCTGCAGGGCTGGGGTGATATGCTGGTTCTGGTGACAGTAACCTATCTATCTGCAGGACTGGGGTGATATGCTGGTTCTGGTGACAGTAACCTATCTATCTGCAGGGCTGGGGTGATATGCTGTTTCTGGTGACAGTAACCTATCTATCTGCAGGACTGGGGTGATATGCTGGTTCTGGTGACAGTAACCTATCTATCTGCAGGACTGGGGTGATATACTGGTTCTGGTGACAGTAACCTATCTATCTGCAGGACTGGGGTGATATGCTGGTCCTGGTGACAGTAACCTATCTATCTGCAGGACTGGGGTGATATGCTGGTCCTGGTGACAGTAACCTATCTATCTGCAGTGCTGGGGTGATATGCTGGTTCTGGTGTCAGTAACCTATCTATCTGCAGGGCTGGGGGTGATATGCTGGTCCTGGTGACAGTAACCTATCTATCTGCAGGGCTGGGGTGATATGCTAGTTCTGGTGACAGTAACCTATCTATCTGCAGGGCTGGGGTGATATGCTGGTCCTGGTGAAAGTAACCTATCTATCTGCAGGGCTGGGGTGATATGCTGGTCCTGGTGACTGTAACCTATCTATCTGCAGTGCTGGGGTGATATACTGGTTCTGGTGACAGTAACCTATCTATCTGCAGGACTGGGGGTGATATGCTGGTCCTGGTGACAGTAACCTATCTATCTGCAGGACTGGGGTGGTATGCTGGTCCTGGTGACAGTAACCTATCTATCTGCAGGACTGGGGTGATATGCTGGTCCTGGTGACAGTAACCTATCTATCTGCAGGGCTGGGGTGATATGCTGGTCCTGGTGAAAGTAACCTATCTATCTGCAGGGCTGGGGTGATATGCTGGTCCTGGTGACAGTAACCTATCTATCTGCAGGACTGGGGTGATATGCTGGTCCTGGTGACAGTAACCTATCTGCAGGGCTGGGGTGATATGCTGGTTCTGATGACTGTAACCTATCTATCTGCAGGACTGGGGTGATATGCTGGTTCTGGTGACAGTAACCTATCTATCTGCAGGGCTGGGGTGATATGCTGGTTCTGGTGACACAACCTATCCATCTGCAGGGCTGGGGTGATATGCTGGTTCTGGTGACAGTAACCTATCTATCTGCAGGACTGGGGTGATATGCTGGTTCTGGTGACACAACCTGTCTTTCTGCAGGGCTGGGTTGATATGCTGGTTCTGGTGACAGTAACCTATCTATCTGCAGGACTGGGGTGATATGCTGGTTCTGGTGACAGTAACCTATCTATCTGCAGGACTGGGGTGATATGCTGGTTCTGGTGACACAACCTATCTATCTGCAGGGCTGGGGTGATATGCTGGTTCTGGTGACAGTAACCTATCTATCTGCAGGACTGGGGTGATATGCTGGTTCTGGTGACAGTAACCTATCTATCTGCAGTGCTGGGGTGATATGCTGGTCCTGGTGACTGTAACCTATCTATCTGCAGTGCTGGGGTGATATACTGGTTCTGGTGACAGTAACCTATCTATCTGCAGGACTGGGGTGATATGCTGGTCCTGGTGACAGTAACCTATCTATCTGCAGGACTGGGGTAATATGCTGGTCCTGGTGACAGTAACCTATTTATCTGCAGGACTGGGGTGATATGCTGGTCCTGGTGACAGTAACCTATTTATCTGCAGGACTGGGGTGATATGCTGGTCCTGGTGACAGTAACCTATCTGCAGGGCTGGGGGTGATATGCTGGTTCTGATGACTGTAACCTATCTATCTGCAGAACTGGGGTGATATACTGGTTCTGGTGACAGTAACCTATCTATCTGCAGGGCTGGGGTGATATGCTGGTTCTGGTGACACAACCTATCTATCTGCAGGGCTGGGGTGATATGCTGGTTCTGGTGACAGTAACCTATCTATCTAAAGGACTGGGGTGATATGCTGGTTCTGGTGACAGTAACCTATCTATCTGCAGGGCTGGTTTGATATGCTGTTTCTGGTGACAGTAACCTATCTATCTGCAGGACTGGGGTGATATGCTGGTTCTGGTGACAGAAACCTATCTATCTGCAGGACTGGGGTGATATACTGGTTCTGGTGACAGTAACCTATCTATCTGCAGGACTGGGGTGATATGCTGGTCCTGGTGACAGTAACCTATCTATCTGCAGTGCTGGGGTGATATGCTGGTTCTGGTGTCAGTAACCTATCTATCTGCAGGGCTGGGGTGATATGCTGGTCCTGGTGACAGTAACCTATCTATCTGCAGGGCTGCGGTGATATGCTAGTTCTGGTGACAGTAACCTATCTATCTGCAGGGCTGGGGTGATATGTTGGTCCTGGTGAAAGTAACCTATCTATCTGCAGGGCTGGGGTGATATGCTGGTCCTGGTGACTGTAACCTATCTATCTGCAGTGCTGGGGTGATATACTGGTTCTGGTGACAGTAACCTATCTATCTGCAGGACTGGGGTGATATGCTGGTCCTGGTGACAGTAACCTATCTATCTGCAGGACTGGGGTGATATGCTGGTCCTGGTGACAGTAACCTATCTATCTGCAGGACTGGGGTGATATGCTGGTCCTGGTGACAGTAACCTATCTATCTGCAGTGCTGGGGTGATATGCTGGTCCTGGTGACAGTAACCTATCTATCTGCAGGACTGGGGTGATATGCTGGTCCTGGTGACAGTAACCTATTTATCTGCAGGACTGGGGTGATATGCTGGTTCTGATGACTGTAACCTATCTATCTGCAGAACTGGGGGTGATATGCTGGTTCTGGTGACAGTAACCTATCTATCTGCAGGGCTGGGGTGATATGCTGGTTCTGGTGACACAACCTATCTATCTGCAGGGCTGGGGTGATATGCTGGTTCTGGTGACAGTAACCTATCTATCTGCAGGACTGGGGTGATATGCTGGTTCTGGTGACAGTAACCTATCTATCTGCAGGGCTGGGGTGATATGCTGTTTCTGGTGACAGTAACCTATCTATCTGCAGGACTGGGGTGATATGCTGGTTCTGGTGACAGTAACCTATCTATCTGCAGGACTGGGGTGATATACTGGTTCTGGTGACAGTAACCTATCTATCTGCAGGACTGGGGTGATATGCTGGTCCTGGTGACAGTAACCTATCTATCTGCAGGACTGGGGTGATATGCTGGTCCTGGTGACAGTAACCTATCTATCTGCAGTGCTGGGGTGATATGCTGGTTCTGGTGTCAGTAACCTATCTATCTGCAGGGCTGGGGTGATATGCTGGTCCTGGTGACAGTAACCTATCTATCTGCAGGGCTGGGGTGATATGCTAGTTCTGGTGACAGTAACCTATCTATCTGCAGGGCTGGGGTGATATGCTGGTCCTGGTGAAAGTAACCTATCTATCTGCAGGGCTGGGGTGATATGCTGGTCCTGGTGACTGTAACCTATCTATCTGCAGTGCTGGGGTGATATACTGGTTCTGGTGACAGTAACCTATTCTATCTGCAGGACTGGGGTGATATGCTGGTCCTGGTGACAGTAACCTATCTATCTGCAGGACTGGGGTGGTATGCTGGTCCTGGTGACAGTAACCTATCTATCTGCAGGACTGGGGTGATATGCTGGTCCTGGTGACAGTAACCTATCTATCTGCAGGGCTGGGGTGATATGCTGGTCCTGGTGAAAGTAACCTATCTATCTGCAGGGCTGGGGTGATATGCTGGTCCTGGTGACAGTAACCTATCTATCTGCAGGACTGGGGTGATATGCTGGTCCTGGTGACAGTAACCTATCTGCAGGGCTGGGGTGATATGCTGGTTCTGATGACTGTAACCTATCTATCTGCAGGACTGGGGTGATATGCTGGTTCTGGTGACAGTAACCTATCTATCTGCAGGGCTGGGGTGATATGCTGGTTCTGGTGACACAACCTATCCATCTGCAGGGCTGGGGTGATATGCTGGTTCTGGTGACAGTAACCTATCTATCTGCAGGACTGGGGTGATATGCTGGTTCTGGTGACACAACCTGTCTTTCTGCAGGGCTGGGTTGATATGCTGGTTCTGGTGACAGTAACCTATCTATCTGCAGGACTGGGGTGATATGCTGGTTCTGGTGACAGTAACCTATCTATCTGCAGGACTGGGGTGATATGCTGGTTCTGGTGACACAACCTATCTATCTGCAGGGCTGGGGGTGATATGCTGGTTCTGGTGACAGTAACCTATCTATCTGCAGGACTGGGGTGATATGCTGGTTCTGGTGACAGTAACCTATCTATCTGCAGTGCTGGGGTGATATGCTGGTCCTGGTGACTGTAACCTATCTATCTGCAGTGCTGGGGTGATATACTGGTTCTGGTGACAGTAACCTATCTATCTGCAGGACTGGGGTGATATGCTGGTCCTGGTGACAGTAACCTATCTATCTGCAGGACTGGGGTGATATGCTGGTCCTGGTGACAGTAACCTATTTATCTGCAGGACTGGGGTGATATGCTGGTCCTGGTGACAGTAACCTATTTATCTGCAGGACTGGGGTGATATGCTGGTCCTGGTGACAGTAACCTATCTGCAGGGCTGGGGTGATATGCTGGTTCTGATGACTGTAACCTATCTATCTGCAGAACTGGGGTGATATACTGGTTCTGGTGACAGTAACCTATCTATCTGCAGGGCTGGGGGTGATATGCTGGTTCTGGTGACACAACCTATCTATCTGCAGGGGCTGGGGTGATATGCTGGTTCTGGTGACAGTAACCTATCTATCTAAAGGACTGGGGTGATATGCTGGTTCTGGTGACAGTAACCTATCTATCTGCAGGGCTGGTTTGATATGCTGTTTCTGGTGACAGTAACCTATCTATCTGCAGGACTGGGGTGATATGCTGGTTCTGGTGACAGAAACCTATCTATCTGCAGGACTGGGGTGATATACTGGTTCTGGTGACAGTAACCTATCTATCTGCAGGACTGGGGTGATATGCTGGTCCTGGTGACAGTAACCTATCTATCTGCAGTGCTGGGGTGATATGCTGGTTCTGGTGTCAGTAACCTATCTATCTGCAGGGCTGGGGTGATATGCTGGTCCTGGTGACAGTAACCTATCTATCTGCAGGGCTGCGGTGATATGCTAGTTCTGGTGACAGTAACCTATCTATCTGCAGGGCTGGGGTGATATGTTGGTCCTGGTGAAAGTAACCTATCTATCTGCAGGGCTGGGGTGATATGCTGGTCCTGGTGACTGTAACCTATCTATCTGCAGTGCTGGGGTGATATACTGGTTCTGGTGACAGTAACCTATCTATCTGCAGGACTGGGGTGATATGCTGGTCCTGGTGACAGTAACCTATCTATCTGCAGGACTGGGGTGATATGCTGGTCCTGGTGACAGTAACCTATCTATCTGCAGGACTGGGGTGATATGCTGGTCCTGGTGACAGTAACCTATCTGCAGGGCTGGGGTGATATGCTGGTTCTGATGACTGTAACCTATCTATCTGCAGGACTGGAGTGATATGCTGGTTCTGGTGACAGTAACCTATCTATCTGCAGGGCTGGGGTGATATGCTGGTCCTGTTGACAGTAACTTATCTATCTGCAGGGCTGGGGTGATATGCTGGTCCTGGTGACAGTAACCTATCTATCTGCAGTGCTGGGGTGATATACTGGTTCTGGTGACAGTAACCTATCTATCTGCAGGACTGGGGTGATATGCTGGTCCTGGTGACAGTAACCTATCTATCTGCAGGACTGGGGTGATATGCTGGTCCTGGTGACAGTAACCTATCTATCTGCAGTGCTGGGGTGATATGCTGGTTCTGGTGTCAGAAACCTATCTATCTGCAGGGCTGGGGTGATTTGCTGGTCCTGGTGACAGTAACCTATCTATCTGCAGGGCTGGGGTGATATGCTGGTCCTGGTGACAGTAACCTATCTATCTGCAGGACTGGGGTGATATGCTGGTCCTGGTGTCAGTAACCTATCTATCTGCAGGACTGGGGTGATATGCTGGTCCTGGTGTCAGTAACCTATCTATCTGCAGGGCTGGGGTGATATGCTGGGTCTGGTGACAATAACCTATCTATCTGCAGGACTGGGGTGATATGCTGGTCCTGGTGACAGTAACCTATCTGCAGGGCTGGGGTGATATGCTGGTCCTGGTGACAGTAACCTATCTATCTGCAGTGCTGGGGTGATATGCTGGTTCTGGTGTCAGTAACCTATCTATCTGCAGGGCTGGGGTGATATGCTGGTCCTGGTGACAGTAACCTATCTATCTGCAGTGCTGGGGTGATATGCTGGTTCTGGTGTCAGTAACCTATCTATCTGCAGGGCTGGGGTGATATGCTGGTCCTGGTGACAGTAACCTATCTATCTGCAGGGCTGCGGTGATATGCTAGTTCTGGTGACAGTAACCTATCTATCTGCAGGGCTGGGGTGATATGCTGGTCCTGGTGAAAGTAACCTATCTATCTGCAGGGCTGGGGTGATATGCTGGTCCTGGTGACTGTAACCTATCTATCTGCAGTGCTGGGGTGATATACTGGTTCTGGTGACAGTAACCTATCTATCTGCAGGACTGGGGTGATATGCTGGTCCTGGTGACAGTAACCTATCTATCTGCAGGACTGGGGTGATATGCTGGTCCTGGTGACAGTAACCTATCTATCTGCAGGACTGGGGTGATATGCTGGTCCTGGTGACAGTAACCTATCTGCAGGGCTGGGGTGATATGCTGGTTCTGATGACTGTAACCTATCTATCTGCAGGACTGGAGTGATATGCTGGTTCTGGTGACAGTAACCTATCTATCTGCAGGGCTGGGGTGATATGCTGGTCCTGTTGACAGTAACCTATCTATCTGCAGGGCTGGGGTGATATGCTGGTCCTGGTGACAGTAACCTATCTATCTGCAGTGCTGGGGTGATATACTGGTTCTGGTGACAGTAACCTATCTATCTGCAGGACTGGGGTGATATGCTGGTCCTGGTGACAGTAACCTATCTATCTGCAGGACTGGGGTGATATGCTGGTCCTGGTGACAGTAACCTATCTATCTGCAGTGCTGGGGTGATATGCTGGTTCTGGTGTCAGTAACCTATA